>NW_020954596.1:71860326-71897130 GCF_900497805.2 Vombatus ursinus | reverse complement strand
TCATAGCAGTTCTTTCTGTGGTGGCAAAGAAATGGAAATTGAGAGGACGCCCATCAATTGGGGAATGGTTGAACAAGTTGTGGTATATGAATGTAATGGAATACTATTGTGCTATAAGAAATGATGAACAGGCTGACTTCAGAAAAACCTGGAAAGACTTGTGTGGTCTGATGCTGAGTGGAGTGAGCAGAACCAAGAGAAAGATGTACACAATAATAGCCACATTGTGTGATGACTAATATTGATAAACTTAACCCTTCCCAGCAATACAAGGATCTAAGACATTTCCAAAGGCTTCATGATGGAAAATGCTATCCACACGCAAAGAAAGAACTATGGAAATTGAATTGCTATTTTTTTCTCTTCTGTTGAGTTTTGTTTCCTTTTTCTGGCAGTTCCTCCTATTGGTTCTAATTTTTACTTATAATATCACTAATGTGAAAATATGTTTAATAAGAATGTATATGTATAGCCTATATCAGGTTGTGTGCCATCTTGGGGAGGATGGTGGGAAAGAAGGGGGGGGATTTTAAACTCAAAAGCAAATGGAAGTGATTGTTGATGAATCAAAATAAATTAATAAAAAAAAACAAAAAAGCAGAACAAAAGAAAAGGTAAATGGGACAGAAAAAAAAACAAATAAAACATGTTATTAATAAGGGCAAACTCTTTAGATCCCTACAAAGGAACATGACACTTGTAACTCTTGAGAACCGTATTGTTATTACACCATTTTAAAGGGATATATATATAGAGAGAGTGGGTGTAAGTTGATTTTGATATAGTGATAAAAAATATCTAATCAAGTAGATTAAATGGATCTAAGTAAGTGGATTAACCTGATCTAACTAAGGGAATGTACTGGGAGAAAATGAAAGGAGGAGCCAGATAAGAATAAATTACATTACAGGAAAAGACACAAAAACCAATTACAGTATAGGGAAAAAAGGGGGGGAGATGAGCATTGTTTGAACCTTACTCTCATCAGATTTGGCTCAAGTTGGGAACAACATAAGCAATTAGCTATAGAAAACTAACTTGCCCTGTAGGCAGTAGGAGGGAAAAGGGGAAAGAAAAGGGAGGGGAGATAGAAGGGAGGGAAGAAGTAGTAATGGTAAAGGGGAAGAAAAGGAAGGGGGCTAATAGAAGGGAGATAGGACTGAAAGAGGCTGTGGTCAAAAGCGAAACACTAGTGAGGAGGGAAAGGGAGGAAGAAGAAAGGAGAAAGAAAAGCATAAATGGGGAAAATAGGATGGAGAAAAAGACACAGATAATAATCATAACTATGAATGTAAATGTGATGAACTCTCCCGTAAAACAAAAGTAAATAGCAGAAATGGATTAAAAACCATAATCCTCAATGCCACCAAGATTAGCAGGAGAGTAGAAAATTGGGAAAGAATATTTACAACCAGTGTCTCTGATAAGAGCTTCAATTCTAAAATATATGGAGACTTAAGTCAAATTTATAAGAATACAAGTCATTCCCCAACTGATAAATGGTCAAAGGATATGAACAGACAGTTCTCAGATGAATAAATTAAAACCATCTACAGTCATATGAAAAAATGTTCTAAATCACTATTGATTAGAGAAATGCAAATCAAAAGAACTCTGAGGTACCGCATCATACCTATCAAATTGGCCAACATGACAAAACAGGAAAATGATAAATGTTGGAGAAGATGTGGGAAAATTGGAACACTAATGAATTGTTAGTGGAGTTGTGAAATGATCCGACCATTTTGGAGAGCAATTTGAAACCATATCCAAAGGGCTATAAAAATGTGCATACCCTTTGACCCAGCAATAGCACTTCCAGGGCTATATCCCAAAAAGATCATACAAATGGGAAAAGGACCCACATGAACAAAAACATTTATAGCAGTTCTTTTTGTGCTGGCAAAGAATCTTAAATTGACGGAATGCCCATCAACTGGGGAATGACTGAACAAGTTGTGGTATATGAATGTAATGGAATACTATTGTGTTATGAGAAATGATGAGCCGGTGGACTTCAGAAAAACCTGAAAAGACTTGTATAGACTGATGCTGAATGAAGTGAACAGAACTAGGAGAAAGTTGTACACAGTAAGAGCCAGGTTGTGTGATGACTAACATTGATAGACTTAGCCCTTCTCAGCAATGCAAGGATCTAAGACATCTCTAAAGGTCTTATGATGGAAAATGCTATCCACGTCCAAAGAAAGAACTATGGAGTTTGAATGCAAATCGAAGTATACTATTTGCTCTTTTTTTTTCTTCTGTTTTGTTTTGTTTCCTCTTTCTCATGGTTCCTCCTATTGGTTCTAATTCTCACTTACAACATCACTAATGTCAAAACATGTTTAATAGGAATGTATATGTATAATCCATGTCAGATTATGTGCCATATGGAGGGGGGGAAGAGGGGGAGAAAAATTCGAAATTCAAAAGCTTATGGAAGTGATTGTTGATAAATCAAAATAAATTAATAATTAAAAAATGAAACTAAAGTAAACATCTAAGGTTCTACAGGATATGGATTTGTCCTACCTATCCAGCTTTATTTCCTGCTATTTTTCTCCATCCAGCAAAATTGTATTACTCCACTATTCTTTCAATACACTGGTCTTTCTGTTCTTTCTTCTTATTACCCCCTTCCTTCCTACCTCTGTTTCTGTTTCCTATCCATCCTTTAAAGTCCAGCTTAAATGACACCACCTGCATGAAGTCTTCCTTCCTTTTCTCCATGGAAGTAATTTCTCCTTCCTCTGAACCACCATAACATTTTCCTACCTATAGCAACAATAAAATATTTTGACAAGATTTTCAATCTGAAAAAGTGTTTTTCTCACAACAGTCCTTTGAGAGAGGCCATATACTCTGATAACTTATTTTGTATATAATCATCTGTATACAAATGCATCACCTCCTAGAGTGTAAGACCCAGGAGTAATGGAGCTATGTCTTATCCTTCTTCGTATCTCCTAAAGCATAAAGCAAAGGGGTGTCAAATATTTGCTAAATAGTTACAGAAATGGAGTAATCGCCATGTAAGGAGATCAATCATTAGATTAGGGAATATTTAAGAGTAGCCACTTTTCTATGTAACAAAGGTAAGGGAGGGGGGGAAGTTAAGGAGAGATGGAGAAATTACAAAAATCTGAGCCTCAGATGGATTTACTAGATGAGAAGTTCAGGGCTTAGATTTGGAGATAGGAGCTGGACACTTTGAATCTAATGGAGTTGAGCTTCAAGGCTACCACAGACTTGTTCTGAGGGACTGATAGTTTACTTACCTCTGTGCACAACTAACTATAATACAAAATAAAATCTGATGTATGTATAGGCAGGGAATTAAGAATGTGAAATGAGAGTTCTGAGGAGTTGTTGTTCACAATACTTTCAGGGACACAACAGGAAACCTGGGTCTACTTGGGCATCTTGCCATCTACCATCCCTCTCCCACACTTCAAGGGAAATGTAGTGACCTGTACCCCTGACATTCAAAGAATACTCTTTACAGATTCCCTTCTCTCCTCTCCTCTGGTAGAATACACTCAGTATACCACTCAGCTTGGTAACTCTGCCTAAGGCTAAGCTTTCTTTATCTCTGCATCTTCCCCCTTCTATATCTTGAAGGTAGCAATAGTAATCAAAGTAATACTATCATTGCTACTGTAAAGTCTGTGCCAATTGACTGCCCTGTGTCTCCACTCATAAACTTTGATTTCTCTGGAAAAAAAAAGTCTCTTCTCTGTCCACCACTGCTTTGTATGTAGGTATCTCTCCTTATTGTAATATTGAGCTCTGTTATACCTTGGTCTTTGCATACCAAACACATAATAAAGTTTTCTGTCACATAGAAGATGTTAAAATATTCATTGCCCATTCATTCGTTCAGACCAAGAAGATCAAGATAGGCTAAAAAGAGGTTGCATATGGATCTGGATCTGCAAGGATAGGAAAATATCAATTGATAGAAGTGAGAGCAGGAAGGATGTAGGAAGGAAGAAAGAAGAAAAATGAGAGGCTTCCCCAACAATATTACTGTATCTATGTGCTGTTGGGAAACAACAACTATGGATAGGACAGCTTGCATGTAATAACCAGTATTAGGTGTGGGAAGGCAGGCACAGACAGCAAAAAAATCTTTGCAAGAAGCATCTAATGCTAAGACTGAGAGTTTTATGACAATCACTACAGTTTCATGGAAAGGATACTTGGTCACAAAACTCTTTCCATCCATTTCTATATACACAGATTGCAGTCACCATCTGTTACACTCTTTTTCATCACAAAGGCCACAGAGAAGATCACTTTAAAAGTTGTGGCCCACAGGGAAAATTTTGCAAAGTCTCCTAGGCATCCTATAGTCCCTCCCATCACACATAGACACAAGCACTCCAGTTTATCATTCTAAGAAAAGCTCTCATTATGTACCCTCGGGACATGGGACATCCTTTTATGGTTCCCCTTTTAGTGTAACATACTGAGGATAGTTTTTGAGCTGTAGTTATTGTATGTCATTGTACAAAAATATATAGTCGATTTTATTATGCTTTGAATAGGAGATGTATCTTTTATAGACTTACGGGATTTGGAACTGGATGAGACCTTAGAGGTCATCTAACAGAACCTCTTTATTTTACAGATGAGGAAAGTAAACCCCAAAGAGTCTCAGTGGCTTGTGCAGTCACAAGTAAGTGGCAGAGCCAGAATTCCAGCTGATGCCTTCTTATTCCAAATGTTGTTCCCTCTCTACAAATTCAGAATATCTACAGCAAAGTATTACAGTACCATGGTGCTTTATTTAAGAGCATGAATTATCTTTCTTGCCTCCATTGATTGATTCTTCATGGCCTAAGCAGACCATCTGTAAACTTTCCTAGTGTCCAGGAAAAGGCTTAAATAAGCATACCTTGTGATACCTTTGACAATTCTGATTGGATAGAAACACAGATTTAAAGGGTGACCCCATCATTGAGTGCAGAGCATAATGACAAGAAAAGGGGACCCAGAAAGCTCTGCTGCTTCTCCACAATCAATTTTGCTTAATGTGGTTTCCTTATTTTCTTTAAAGTAGTGAACCTTCTCCAAGTTTCAGACATGATTTAGCATTTATATATTTTTTAAAAAATCCAATGATAGCTAGAATTTACTTGGCTCACATAGTCAACTCTTCTAAATTAATAGAATTATAATATTGTAGATTTAAATCTGGAGAAAAATTTAGAGGTTATCTAGTCCAGCCCTCTTATTTTGCAGTTGAGAAAACTGGAATTCAGAGATCAAGTGGCTTGCCTGGAGTCACACAGCAAGTTGCAAGATTTGAACCCTGATCTTAAATCCAAGTCCTGCACCCTGCTTATACAACACTTCCTAAATGTTAATTCACATCTAACCCATTTCTCTAGGTTTTCATGACATTATTCTTTCTTGGTTCTCTTGCTACCTGTCAGACCATTTCTTTTTAGTCTACTTTACTGGAACTTAATCTAGTAATGCCTGTAAATTGTCTAAGTCTCCTAAGGCTTTGTCCTATGCCTTCTTCTCTTCTCTCTTTATACTGTTTTGCTTGGCTATCTCATCAGTTAATTTGGATTCAAGTATCACTTCTATTTTGATGATTCTCAGGTTTATTTCTGTAACCCTAACCTTTCTCCTGATCTCCAGTCTCATATTTCCCACACCTATTGATCATTTCAAACTGGATGCCCATAGATTAGTTAAATAAAGCATGTCTAAAATGGAATTCATTATCTTTTCCCACTAATTTTACCACTATTTTTTCTTACTCATTATATTTTTTTTTCTGTTTTCTCTGCTGTGGACTTTTGATGGTAATTTTAAATTATTTTTTTGTTTTCAACATTTACTTCCACAAGATTTTGCGTTCCAAATTTTCACCCCATCTCGCCCCTCCCCCCACCCCAAGATGGCATGCATTCTGAATACCCCTTCCTCTAGTCTGCTTTCCCTTCTATCTCCCCCCTCCTTCTCTTATCCCCTTCCCATTCAGTTTTCCTGTAGGGCTGGATGGATTTCTGTACCCCATTTCCTGTATTTCTTATTTCTCAGTTGCATGTGAAAACATTTTTTTAAACATGTGTTTTTAAAACTTTGGGTTCCAAATTTTCTCCCTTCCTCCCTCCCTACCCATCCTCTTTGATAAGCTAAGCAACTAAATATAGGTTATATATGTACAGTTATGCAAAACACTTCCATAGTAGACATGCTGAGAAAAACTAACTCTATTTCCTTTAATCCTACCCTGCCCCTCCATTTATTCTATTCTTTCTTTTGACTCTGTCCCTCCTCTGAACTATTTGCTTCTGATTACCCCCTTTCCCAATCTGCCCTCCTCTCTATCATCCCCCTACTCTCTTGTCCCCTTTCCCCCCATTTTCATGTAGGGTAAGACAGATTTCCATACCCAATTGAATGTGTATGTTATTCCCTCCTTAAGTCAAATCCTATGAGAATAAGATTCACTCATTCCCCCTCACCTTCCCCCGTTTCCCCTCCACTGTAAGAGCTTTTTCTTTTCTGGTTTTTTTTGTGAGAAAATTTACCCTGCTCTACCTCTCCCTTTCTCCTTCTCCTAGTACAGTTCTCTCTCACCCTTTAATTTTAATTTCCAGATATGACCCCTTCATCTTCAACTCACCCTGTGACCTCTATCCATCTATCTATATCTATATATACGTACATATAATTTTTCCCCTCCAACTACCCTAATACTGACAAAGGTCTCATGAGTTACAAATATCATCTTTCCATGCAGTAATGTAAACAGTTCAACCTTAATAAGTCTCTTATGATTTTCCCTTTCATGTTTACCTGTTCATGTTCCATTTGAGTCTTGTATTTGAAAATCAAATTTTCTATTCAGCTCTGGTCTTTTCATCACAAATGCTTGAAAGTCCTCTATTTCACTGAATGACCATTTTTCCCCTGCAGGATTATACTCAGTTTTGCTGGGTAGGTGATTCTTGGTTGTAATCCTATCTCCTTTGCTCTCCAGAATATTATATTCCATGCTCTGCAGTGCCTTAATGTAGAAGCAGCTAAATCTTGTGTTATCCTGATTGTGTTTCCACAATACTTGAATTGTTTCTTTCTGGCTACTTGTAATATTTTCTCCTTGACCTGGGAACTCTGGAATTTGGCTACAATATTCCTAGGAGTTTTACTTTGGGGATCCTTTTAGGAGGTGGATTCCTTCGATTTCTGTTTTGCCCTCTTGTTCTAAAATATCAGGACAGTTTTCCTGGATAATTTCTTGAAAGATGATGTCTAGGGTCTTTTTTTGATCATGGCTTTCAGATAGTCCAATAATTTTTAAATTCTCTCTCCTGGATCCATTTTCCAGGTCAGTTGTTTTTCCAATGAGATATTTCACATTGTTTTCTAATTTATCATTCTTTTGGATTTGTTTTACAGTGTCTTCATTTCTCATAAAGTCACTAGCTTCCAATTGTTCTACTCTAATTTTTAAGGAAGTATTTTCTTCAGTAAGCTTTTGGACTTCCTTTTCCATTTGTCCAATTTTGCTTTTTAGGACATTCTTCTCCTCATTGGCTTTTTGGACCTCTTTTGCCATTTGGGTTAGGCTATTTTTTAATGTGTTATTTTCTTCAGTATTTTTTTGGGTCTCCTTTAGCACGCTGTTGACTTGTTTTTCATGATTTTCTTGCATCACTCTCAGTTTTTCCTTTACTTCTCTTACTTGCTTCTCAAAATTCCTTTTGAACTCTTCCAAGGCCTGGGACTGATTCATATTTTTCTTGGAGGTTTTGAATGTAGGAGCTTTGGCTTTGTTGTCTTCTACTGGTTTTGTGTTTTGATCTTCTTTGTCACCAAAGTAAGATAATATAGTCTGACTCTTTTTGCGCTGCTTATTCATGATTTTGGCCAATTACTTGATTTTTAAACTCTTTGTTAAGGTAAGAGTCTGCTTCCAATGTGGAGAATGTACTGAACCAAGCTTTGTATCACAGATCCTAGCACAGTGTCCTTTACATATTTTCTCCTTCATTGGATTGTGTACCCCTTGAAGGCAATGGCCATATATTTGTTTTTCTTTGTATCTCCATTGCTTAGCATATTGCCCAGCATATAGTGAACACTTAATGGATAGTTGATAAATGACTAGAATGGGTAGAAACTATAATGAGATACATTTAGACATGATGTGAGAAACATTTCTACAATACTTGGGTATATCCAAAAGTGAAATGAGGGTTTCTCTTTATTGAAGATTTATAAGCAGTACCTAAATGTTCATTTATTGATTCTGGTTTAGGGTAGCTTCTTTTGGAGTATGTGTTGCTTTAGAGAGCTTCCAAGGTCTGTTCTAGCTCTCAGATTCTGGAAATAGAAAGAATGCCTCTTCAGGAAAAGGCATATGTGTATGTACTCATATACAAATAAATATATGCACATATATCTAACTACCTATGTAGTATATATGCATAGAAACATACATAAGTATATTGGGATCCATATGCTACCTCTGTATAATCCTGATCCAGGATTTCTAATAAGAACCTTTAGCAACTCAGCATGCCACTATATTGAGATATCATTGGGTTAAATTGTGTAATGTCATATAATACAATTATAAACACTAAAATAATTATTATATATTTGATGTAAATAATTTATGTAACTCTTGATAATACTGTTAGGTACATAAATATAATAATTCAGACATTTCAGTGAAACTGTTAAATTTCATCTCTGTGAACTTTCCCTCCAGCAATGTATGTTGCATCCCATCTATACCCTTTCTTCCTGTGTGACTTTTGTTTGTGTACATATAATTCCTTCACATAGGCTCCATCCAACATGCTGGGAACCTTCCTTTTATTATCTTGACATTACATGCACATTAATGAAACCAAGACTATCCATCGCTTTTTTAACCACTACAATACATTCATTATTTTCACTTTATAATCAGTTCACTTCCTGTTCCTGTCATATATTGTTCTCATGAGATTTTTGCCACTTCATTGTATAATTCTTAGGTAGGAATATGTGTGAATATATTCTTAGCTACAAAATATTGTTTCACTGTTCTTTCGGATGAACTGCAACTTTAGTTCTTCAGAAACTGTGGTATTCTTCTCTCCAAATATCACTCCTGACTTTCCAGTCTCTTTTAACTTTCCAATGTCAGCCTTCTGATACAAGAAATACCTAAGCCTCTGCAACCTTTTCCTCTGATTGGTGAGTCTCTGCTCCTGACTACCTTTTCTTGAAGTCCTGGAGCCATCCCTGATCCAGTCGAACTCTCCATACTTTTTTACCTCTTCCCCAGCTTTTCTCAGCCCTCACCTCCTTTTTATGTTTTGTCTTCCCCCATTAGAATGTGAATTCTTTTGGGGTTGGGACTTTCATTTTTGTTTGTGTTTGTATTTTGAGCTTTGTCCAGAATATTATATATTAAATAAAAATTTAATATATACTTGATGTATATGTCTTTCTATCTCTATACATACATATAGATAGGTTAAATAGATAGATAGATTGATAGATAGATTGATAGATAGATAAATAGATAGACAAACAAATAGACACAGTCATGCAGCATCACCAGAGGGTGAAAAAAGGATTTGTGAAAAAGATGAGACCTTTTTTTCAGAATATTAGGGTCATTAAAAATAAAGCATGATTTCCCAGAGTTAATTCAGTTCATTCTCCTCCTCCTGTTCAATTCTTTGCCCCTCTCATTGTCCATCACCCAACATTTTTCTACCAGAATTATCAGTTGATCATCTAACTACAAAGCAAAGACTAGATAATACATATTCTTCATCCATTTGTTTTCTTTTATTTTTCCCACATACATATGTATGTATATATATATATATATTATGTATAGTTAGAGCAAATTCTTTTGAGAGAGTATATATCTCATTCATAAGTCTTGAGATGATAAACTGAATTGTATATGTATATGTGCTCATTTTTCAGTCTATTCTGGAACTCGGGGCAGTGCACACAGGACCATAGAAAAAGAGGATATTTGGAAAATATATCACCAATAAGTGATCCCTTTCCTATAAAAGTACTTGGTGGCCATCTTGCATTAAGATTTATGTTATCACATCCAAGGACTCACATAATCTTGTCATACTCATGAAAGAAAATAATTTTGGGGGAGAGCCTTTAGGGTCATATTTTGCTCTACCTAATTTTTATTGATATATTTACTTTTTTTTATCTTTTTAGTGAGGCAATCAGGGTTAAGTGACTTGCCCAAGGTCACAAAGCTAGTATGTGTCAAGTGCTTGGTTTGAGGCCAGATTTGAACTCAGGTCCTCTTGACTTCAGGGCCAGTGCTCTATCCACTGTGCCACCTAGCTGCCCCTAGATATATTTACTTTTACATTATTTTTTCCTGTATCCTACTCTTCTCCTTCCTAGAGAGATATCCTATAAAACAAATATTTTTTTTTAAAACAAAAGAGGAAGAACATAAAAAAAATCAGCAAACAAAAACCCCTTGCGATATGTGCAATATTCCATACCTGTGGACTTTTCCCTGCCCCTGCCACACACAACTCTGCAAAGGATTTGGGGAAGGTGTCTTATCATACATCTTTGTTGGGGGGGAGGTTAAATTTGTTCTTAGTAATTTTGTAACATTCATTTTCATTTGTTTTATTGTGATGAATTCATTTGCAATGTAAATTGAAAATGGAAAGTCATAATGTATATTGTTATCTTGATGTAAATTACTTCATTTTGTATCTGTTCATGCAAGTCTTTTCATGTTTCTCTGTTTTCATCATGCTACTCATTTCTTACATCACAATAATATCTCATTATATTTATTCATCATAATTTGTTTAGCCACTCCCCAATTAATGAATATCTACTTTATTTCCAAATTGTGGACACTATAAAAGTGTTGCTATAAATATTTTGCTATACGTTTGTCATATATATAAATATTTTGGTATATATCATTGACCTATTTTAGTACATGTGTAGTAGTAGATTCTCTGGGTCAAAGTTTAAGAGCAATAAATTCTTTTTTAAAAGTTAATTGCTAATAAGCATAATGGGATTTTTCATTCTGTACATCATTCAGTCAATTGTGTGTCTTTAAAGATGTGGTTGGCTGTAGAATGTCATTTACAAAAGCCTCCTTGTTCTGTTATCCTATCTTCATAAAGCATACATGAAATGGATACGTGTATTCTTATAAAGGTTTTTCAGAACTGAGGAAAATAGGTATATGATTGACTATAAAGAGCACTGCTTTTTGAGTCAGAAGACCTGAGTTCAAACCCTGTCCCTGACAATTTATTACATGTATATCTTTGAGTAAGTCACATTATTCTTCTGTGCTTTATTTTTCAAAACTTGAAATTGAGGAAGATGAGTATTTTTTCCCCAGAATCAGATCCATAACAGCATGAAAAAGAATGCTGTCTCATGTACCAAGCATGCTCTATTCCCTCATCCATATCTATTGTAATCCCTGTTCTATTCAAGCTCAAGTGCCATCACTGACAACAACGTCTTTCTTATAATTATTTAGAGAATCTCCATGCCACTGGCTTTGGAGTCAAATGACTTGGGTTCAAATCCTACCCCTTTCCCTCTGACTGACTTCAGGCAAATCATTTAACCTGTCTTCATCTGAGTTCTCTCATCTCTAGTCAGTGAAAGCTAGACTAAATGGCCTCTTCAATATCTTCCAGTTCAAAGTTAATGAGTCCCTCCCCCCCATAAATATATATATATAATCATATATATGTGTATATATGTGTGTATATAATTTACTTACTATATATATACATATATATATATACATATATATGTGTGTATATATATATATATATTGAATTTACTTACTACCTGTGTTCATGTTTTTGACCCACCTCCTCCTCTCCCCACATACTACCAGATGCTTCTCAAGGGCAGGGACTATTTTCATTTTTGTCTTTGTATTCTTATTACCTAGAACAGTGCTGAGTCATAGCAGTCAATTAAATTATCATAGAAATCTTTTCATGTATTTTCCATTTTTGCATGTGTCATTGACCTCTTTCCAATTTTATCCTCAGATACCCTTAAAACTTTTGCTTAGTTGAATCCTTCACCAAGTCTTCTGTACTTCCCTCCAAAGCTCTTTGATGTTTCTTTCACAAGAAAGTTTGCATGTATTCTAAATTTCCCTATGCTGCTATAGCTCACCTCTTTGGCATGGACATCAAATGTTTGCTATCTGAGGTAATTTCTGGTTTCTTATGATCTCTTTATTCTGGTGATCAATCACAGCAGTTAAATTTCTTTAGAAAATGGTGATATTCTGCTTCAAAATCAGTTTTTTAATCTATTTCTCATTTTTTAAATTGTCAACAATTTGTTTAAATAGATCAAGTTGGAGTTGGCTCAATTGCAACAAATCATCTCATTTTTGTGTTTTATTCTAATTTGATATTGATTTTTATCTTTGTTTTATCAAATTGATGATTTGATCATACACAGATGGCTGATTTTAAAATTATTCCCACATCAGTAACCAGTTGTTTCCTGTCAGTTAACATATATCCAATTTCATTTGTGTATGTGTGTGTGTGTGTGAGACAGAATATCTTAACACAAAGCTCTGGCCCTGCCACTCTTCATAAGACTCTTTTTTGGCTCCTTGTGGTGCCTAGGATAAAATGCAACCTCCTCAATCTGGCACTTAAAACTCCACTTTCTGCCTCAATCCTACCATTTCTGAGTATTTTGTTATTAATTCCTTTCCCTCAGTATGTTCAAATCAGGCTGGACTCCCTTCAATTTTTTGAATTTGCCATTCCATCTCATTCCATAACCTCTGCACATCTATTAACTCTGCCTAGAACAAACTTTTTTCCAAGCTGTGCCTCTTACAATCCCTCACTTCTTTCAAGGTCCAAGTCAATTGCCACTCACTTTAGGAAGCCCTTTGAATTTTCTTTGTGGGTACCATTCTCAGTCTCCTAAATTGTTCCATATTGATTAGTCTTTATACTTGATTTCTCCCATGAGAATGTTAGCTCCTTGAGCTTTTCATTGCTAACTTTGTATTCTACCTCTTAGAATAGTACCTTTCATGTAGTAGGCATTTAATAAATATTTGTTAAATTGAATTAGTATTTATCTTATTGTGCACTTCGACTCTCTTCTGAAAGAAAATATTTGTGATATGTTAATATGAAATTTCCATCAACAACTTAACTTAGTGTTAGAAAGTCACTTGAGCAGTTGTGACTTGCCCATGGTTGCACAGCTCCTGTATCCTAGAGGCAGGGCTTAAATGCAGGACTTTCTGAGTCAGTGCCTTCTTCCATCAGCAGGCTGCTAGTAAATTTTGATGTAATTTGGAAATCATATGAACTTCCTCAGATCATGTCTTTACTTCATCTTTTATACTACTTATTGCATCATAAGATATAATTATTTTCACCTTGATCTGTTTTTGCAAATATTTGAGTACTTCAATATCACAGGAATGAAAATCCTTCAAAGCAATGTTTCCTGATGCCTTTTGTCACAAGGTAAAACTCATTCTGCCAACCCCTTCAGTTTAACTCTTCAAAGAGAACCTATGAGCCATCCTTCCACATAATTGCCCTTTTCTTATGTCTTCTGGGGTTTTTTTATAATAAGAATTTCAGAAATAATGATTCATTTTCTTTAGGAACATGTTCACCATGTCACTGGATGAGTATATCACAGACTTCACAATAATTTCACAAATAATCTAAAAATCATGTTATTATTAACACACTTAACTGCCTTTTTAGTAATAATAAAGTTAGCATTTACAAAGCATTATAAAATTTGCTGAATTCTCCATTATTGTCATCATTAATGCTGAAAAGAGAGAAAACCACATGAGACAATGAAACAAATATATATCTAATATAAATATATATATATACATATACACATATACATATGTGTATGTGTGTGTGTGTGTGTGTGTATGTATATATATAGGTTTCATTGTTTGTCATGACTAAAAAATTCACCAAGAGGTTAATCTAATAATGATGAATCATTCACTCATTACATAGCTAGATTGGTCCTTGGGAAATAGATGTAGTCTTTTTCTGAAAACATATTTGAAATATTTCCAACATGGTAGAATGATCCAGAGTTTGCATTCATTCTGCTAACATGCTCTTTGTGGACCTAGAGACAACCACATGCCATAATGAGCCATCAAAAAAGTGCTTTCATGGAGAAAGAGAAACGTCATGTGCATAAGTGCTTTATTAATTATCACCATTGTATAGATTGGGAAACTGAGACTAAGGTAGATTAAGTCACTTGCCTACGGTCATACAGATAGTAAGTGTCTGAGACAAAATTTTAACTTTGTCTTCCTGATTCCAGTTCTAGTGTTCTATTTACTGTGGCACCTAATTTCATAATAATGGATGATGATGCCTGCTATAACTACCTCTTGGTGTTTTTGTTGGTTGATTGTTGTCCTTCATTCTCAAAGAGGATCAAAATGATACCACTATGTTAGGGTCAAGTTATAGTGTTTGACTGTGGCTGATCAGACCAATAGATCTTGAAATGCTCTACCACAGGTCAGGCACAAGTAATCCATGTGAACATTTGGGGTGAATTCTTTCAATTTTCACATCTTATGTTTCTTTTGTGCTACTTCAATTATGATTTGCTCATAGAGCACAGCACAGCACCTTCTTTGATAAGGCACACTATACTGGGAGGCTCTGTCCCAAGTCACACAATCAATACAAAGTTCTTAAGTTCTTAATCAAAATTCCAAAGTTCTTAAGAGAGAGAGTGTTCTTGTATCACTTTTTCTGACTACCGTATGTGCTCTTACCTTGTGTAAGTTCTTGGTGTTTTTGCAGAGATCAAGTGATTAGTAGATTATCCAAAATATTTTCTAGTTATCTTTAGTGTACATTTTCCAAATATACACAGATATCTACACATGCATATAGCTTAATGGGTATTAGTATTTCAAGATTTTTAGAAGAACTATTGCATTTAGAGAATGTTTTAGACTAGTCTATAACACCACACAACTCTAAATTCTATCTTCTGAACTTCTATTGATAGCATGTCCTTGATTGACATTTCTGTATACCAATGGTACAACAAATTATATTCTTACTGATAATCCTGAGTTAGAGCAAGACACCAAGCTATCTTTTGAATAATTCTCCAATTCAATATTATACTACAAAAAATCCACTCTATTTTAGAGGGAAATATATTTTGTTTCATTCTAACACTTAAAATCTAGTATTGTAATACAATATACTGATTAATTATTGGTCAGAATATGTGATTATTCAGGTCAGTTGTTTCCCTAATCTTCAGTAAAGAAAAATAAAGGTGCTATTTTGTGTTCTAGGGAAATAGAATCTTTTAGTAAGGAATTATCTATAAAGGAGAATAGGACTTATCTTCTTTTTTTTTCTTGTTTAGGCAATTGGGGTTAAGTGACTTGCCCAGGGTCACACAGCTAGTAAATGTCAAGTGTTTGGTCTGAGGTCATATTTGAACTCAGGTCCTCCTGACTTCAGGGCTAGTACTCTATCCACTGCGCCACCAGCTGCCCCAGACTTATCTTCTTAAATTAACATCATATGCCATTCTGTTGCAGAAAAGCATTAAAGGTATGATGTCTATAAGTCATGCTATTAGGTAGATCTATGTCTGAGAAGTTAAATGACTTGCCACTGATTACAGAGTTAGTATGTGTCAATTGCAAGCCTTCCATATTTCAGGACCGGCCCTTTATTCCTTATCCTGAAGTGTCTATTACACAATTCTTGTTAACTGGATTTTTGTCCTAAAGATACAAACAATTCTTATTTCACTCAAAAATACTCTTTGGTTAGTTAAGTCTAGGCACCATTGATTGGGAAATTTTAATATCTCATTTATTCAGCTTTTTAAAATTTCACTGTAACTTTTTTCTTTTCTGAAAAGATCTATGATATTCAAGAAGTTTTAATATTTCCAGTGTTACAAAAATATCTTACAAGAGTTAGTTTTATGCAAACAATGAGTCAAGGTTCTTTGACAATGAATTTCAAATAGATTTGGAGATTTTCTGTGGAGGATTATTAAGATGTTAACAATTCTCCTAGTCTGACTGAAATGAATCCATTCATTTAATGGCACTTCTGTTTGCTTAAGGTTCTCTATCAATTGGAACCACTTGGTAATATACCCACCAGGAGGCAGATTGGCCTTCTCACCCTCAATATTTTTAATGCTATCTCTGGCCCCCACCGTTCATTTTTCCCCTAACCAGTTGGGGCATATCTTGTAAACAGAATAAATAATTAGCTACTTAACAGCTTCTTACTTGGAACATGAATTTTTAATCACTTAAGTGCAACATGGCAGAATGAGTGAACATATGCCTACATTTTTGCGAGAAAATAATGATCAGAATCACTGTTCTCAGCAGGACTGTCTTCAAAAACATCAGATCTTTCCTTTGGGGGCTTGGTGGCCTTACTTCACTTTTCAGAATCTAGGGCTACATTTATTTCTAGGTTTTGCTGGAAGGTTGGATACTCAGCCCGAGCTAGGAAAATTCTCTTCTAAGCTCTGTTATTAAAGTCATAAGAACTCATGCTGGGGAAGGATCTTACTGCTGCCCAGTGTAATACTTTTTCACTGCCTTCTGCGTTGCATTTCCTATCATGCATTGGCATCTGTCTTTCATTTTGTCTGATGATCTATGTTTCATCCTCTCTCTCTCTCTCTCCCTCTCTCTCTCTCTCTCTCTCTTTCACACACACACACACACACACACACACACACACACACATGCTGAACCTCATTCATATCTCTAAGTGATTTAAACTCCATTCTTCTTTCTTTCCCTCTAGCAATTAAAGTAATTGTGCTACTATGGTATCGTTGTAAGTCATATTGAAAAGCCAATTAGCTTTCTCTGTAGAGAATTTATATAAACATGCCATGACAGGTCCTGTGATATCTATACCAAATTAGGTCATATGACCTTATTTTGAAATGTTATAGAATTTTCTCTTATCAAACTCTGTGACAATTAGTTTATATAGTCTGTGCCCTTTATTAATTCTCACATGCTGCATGAGTTTTACAAAGTTCTGATTCATTCATTATTTCTTGAAGTGATACACCTTATATTATTCAGGAGAAGCAAAATTTTAAGATGATAAGTATTTTTCCTTCCCCCTATCCTTAATAAGAAAAAGAAACATTTTTGGTGATGGGGGGAACCATGAAAAAGTAAACTGCTTTCTAATTGAAACCATTAGCAAGGCTTGTGGTTAGATGACATTATGTTACTAATGGAACTACTGTGCAATGTGACACCACTTGTGATCTCCACTGGGAGTTATAGGCACATAATACATATGTTTATTTCAAGTCTAAGAGGGGATACTAATGGCCTCAGCACTTTTGTGTTAAGTAGGGAACGTTCTCTCCTTTGGTAAGGAATGTGTTGTAATGTATTCCATGTTTCCTGGGATAATTGAGCCTTTTCTCTCTTCATTGGAGCTGTGTTGAATTTCCAAATTAGATTCATGGGTTAAAAGATGGAGCTAACATGTCTCTCTAGGTGACTTCCACTTACCTCTCTTTCCACTTGGAAATGATTGCACATATCATTCTTCCTTTCCTCATGATGTTATGCCACATACTTTTGTAGGACCATATTCAAGCATTCTAGCATATTAATAATGGTTATTTTGCTTTGAGCATCACTTTGGAAATTTGATTAGGAATATTACTTTTGATTTATTATATAATGTAACTAGCTATAGCAATAAATAGGTAGCTAGATCCAGGGTTTAAATCCTGCTTCAGATATTTCTTAGCTCTGTGATCTTGGCCATGCCATTTAATCTTTTATTGTTGGTTTCCTCATATTTAAAATGGAGATAGTAAGAGTACCTACCTCCCAGAGTGATTGTGAGGATCAAGTGAGATAAAAATTACAGCATTTCACAAATTGTAAAGCCACTCTATATCAATACTAGGTATTATTAGAATACTGGAAATGTGATTATTACCTTTACATTAAACTCTTCTTAACAATTGACCAGATAGTGAAATGTGGCCTATTCAGATATTTTTACCTGCATTAACTGATTAGACAAAACAAATAGGTAAAATCAAAAGTCTGAGGCAGCATATTTCAATGCAAAGAATCTTGGTTTTGGAGTCATTGGACCAGGATTCAAATCTTGGTTCTTAGTTGTGTTACCTTGTGCAAATCAAAGCCTCCCAGGGTTTCAGTTGAATCATCTTCAAAATTAGTTGCCTAGAAAAGAAAATCTCTAAGATTTCTTTTGTCATAAAATCATATTAAATCCTTTATTCTTTTCTCTTTCTTCTACATTTTAGCATTTGAGCATTTGAGTTTCATGCTTCTAATATGCTGCCTCTGTTTATATGTGTATGCATTACATACTTTGACTATGTGTTAAGACTTGCAGACTGCTTCATATCTTTTCCATTTTCAACTATATACTGTTTCATAGTAGAAAACATCAGTCTGTATGACTCATGAATATAAACAAAGTAGATAAATCATTGAAATGACTACAAGTAACAAATCACTTCTTATGATATCCTTTTACTCTTAACATACTTGGTTTGTGCACAATATATTTGCACTTTGAAATAACAGACTAAAGTAAGAGAACATGTAACCTCTCTCCCTAATTTAATTAATAAATAATTAGACTTCAAGTTGGCTGCACTGTTGAAGCAGTGCAATTTAGGAACTAACCAAAAGAGATTTGCTAAAGGTTAGGAAAAGGTTATGAAGATAATGTGTAATGAAGAAAATAGAATTATATTCTCGATATGGAGTCTTGGTTATTTTAAAGAATCTATGAGGTAATATTAGGAATAAATGCTTATTCCATGTCTACCTTTCTTCTCCACCCTGACCAGCCCTATTACACAGAAGTATAAAACAAGGAGTTAAAGGGAAGAACAAGTATGGGTACTTAATTTTCTTCAGGGGCTAGACATGTCAAGCTGTCTCTATTAAGCTTAAGCCATCATCACCTCCATCTCTTCCCCAGTGCTTTCTGTTCCTTGCCTCAACAGTACCCAAGCTAGTGTGGTACTAAAACAACTAAAGACCCACTCACAGTATGAACAAAACCTGGCATGTGAAAGAATCTAGGAGGGCTCTATGTCCCAGGAAACAGTGAGATGCCAAGTATTGAATATTACATGTTTTGAACCATACTGCGATAGCATATATGCTTAGCAGCTGGCATGCCAGTCGCTAAGTGACTATTAAATATCAAAGTGGTGGAGGAGGGGAGGTAAAGTGAATGATAAAACTTATCTATTGTTATGTTTCAAGTTATGATCAGTTTTAATGAGGATTTGTAAGATTATTTGGGGATAACCAACACTTTTCCTTTGGCTATAGATTGTCAAAGTGAAAATTCAATGCACAAAGGTATCTACAAGTATAGGAGGCACACATTATATTAAAAAAATAAAAGTTGTGATCTAGAGGGCAAAGGGAAGCAAAGAAACTTTCTTAGAATCCATAGGAAGTATCATATTATTTTGGTTTTATTTTGTTAATATACAAGTTTCTAAGTTATTTAGTCCTATGATTTTAAAAATGATATCATTCATAACATTGTAGTTTTAAAAGTATATGCCATTTGTACTTTTCCATTCTATATCTCTCTCTGGCCATATGGATCAAACACTTCCAGACAGCAATTGCCTTTTGATGAGACTTTTAATAAACTTGGTCAATATTTATTACTGATTCTCCTGTGGAGATAAGAAATCTAACTTGATAAAAGAAAGAAAGATGGGTAGCACAAAGAACGTGAGTGCTGTAATCAGGAGATTTGGGCTTGTATCCTTATTCTGCCTCTTGAATAATCCTGATTTAGATGATGCAGTAAAGGTTACCTACCACTTTGTTCAAAACATTCACAAATATTAGGCAGAACAAATTTAGTTAACTCTGTAGAGAAGCAAAGTGACACAGTGGAAAGAATACTGAATTTGGATTCAAAAGATAATTATCCAATTATTATGGCAGTTAGAGTAAATGGTCTCAAAATTTTTATGCAGCTCTAAATCTATAATACTGTCATCCCATTTTATAAATGATGAAACTGGTGCTCAGGCAGCTCGAATGACTTGCTTAAGATTACACTTATAAGTGTTGTAAGTGTTAGAAGCAGGTTTTGAACCTAAGTGTAGTCATTTTTTTTTTCTGTATCACTATGATTTCTGCCTATTGAATTATATCTGACTAACTTTGATGGAAGGAACTTATATGAAGTTACTTTATGCCTCTGAGCCTCAGTTTTTTTTTCATTTAAAAAATTAGGGGGTTGAACTAGATGATCTCTAAGTTCCTTTCCATTTTTGATATTTTGAGAATGCACAACCTCAGGAAAGAGAAAAAAAATGAAAATAAAAATAAAGAACCAATCTTGGCTTGCTCTCATGCCAGAACAATTTAATAGTGTGAAAGAAGTACATCTTTTATGTCAGTCTTAGTTTTCAATGTTTGAAAGTATTATGTAAAAGTAAAGCTATGGATAAGGATTGTAGTGTAATTTTATTGGTATAGAACTTCTCATATAAGGAAACTCCTAGCAATATAGTTTGCAATTTCTCTGAAATTTAGCCTTAGCGAATTTCTCAGAGTACTGATAGTTTACTTGCCCAGGTGTACAAAGGTAGTATGTGTCAGAGGTGACATATGAACCTGATTCTTCCTGGAGACTGGTTTTGTCTTCATTATGCCATGGTACCTCTCATATATAAGAGATGAATCTTATATGAACGAGTATTTTGATTTTCTTAATGACTCTAAGAATTTAGGCTGAAACTTTAAAGAGATAATATGATATAAAACTGAATTATTTTATTATCTTTAGTGATGCTAATTTCATAATTACCACAGGCTATTAATATTTATTTTGTACCATAATAAATAAGTCTTTGATATTTCCATGAGAAACAAATAGATTATTTTGCACATAGTTGCCTAGTTCCTTATCTTTTGTATGGGGTACATAGCTAGACAGAAGACTTTTCATATTCATTCAATTTCAAGTAAGTTATAGACCAGAGGGATTATATAGCTTTGCAGATATTATAGAAGTAAGTCATGATAGGTTCTCCTTTTTTCTAACTGAAAAATTAGAAATTGAAAATCTGCTTTAATTTTACAAAGATATATACATTTCTTATATGAGTAAATACTGAAGTTATTCTCAATATATTGCCATAGAATTTTTCAAGTTCAAATTGCTACTTAACATCTTCCCCATCTTCAACTCACTGGATAGGTCTAATATCTTGTCAAATTAAAAAATGTGATATTTCAGTAACTTTCTGCTTTAATGGGAAGAAATGCAGTTCATTTGGATGCACACTGATATGGGAAGAAGATGGAAGCCTGTGCCTGGGGAAGACAGTGCCAAGTGGAATAGAACAATTGTGCCAGCAGTTGGAAGGCCATATGGAAAAATGCAGACGACTTTCATAACCAGGATGGAGAAAAATCTGTCAAGGGTTATTTTTGTTGCATATTCATATCCTAATGAGTTGTTTTAATTGGGTAAAAGAACTAAGAAGTCACCAAAGAATGAATGCACTGTTAGGAAGGAAGCCTAGTAAGAATAGTTAATGCAGTCTCTCTCAAAAATGGGAATCTGATGGTCATCCAAAGTTCTTTGATTTAGAGACAACACAAATGAAAAAGTAGGAGTGGAAAGGGATATATACATATATATATATATATATAATCTCTGCCCTATGAAAATAACTTAGAAAATATATGTCAAAATCAATGTTTTCTGTAGCTAAATGCATTCTTCATCTTAGCAGTTTCACAAATGGAGACAGGAGCAGATATTAACTGACAGGAACAGTGGGCAGTTTCTATGTTGCGTTATCCCAGAATGTGCTACCTGCTGAGCACCATGGAGTATAAAAAGATAGCATTTTCTTTTTTGTCTGATGGATAGAACATAAGCAGGCAGAACACTTGAGATTTCAGATGAAAACTAATGGGAAAGTATTATTTTTAGATTTATTCTCTAGCCTGCCCCTCTTCCCTTTTTTTCTTCTATAAATTCAGGTTGAAAGCAGATTTAATATGTGATTCATCCTACCTTGAAAATAAGTGAAATCTTCAACAATATTTGTCAATATACAAGTGTCAAGAGATAAGGTCAGTTTGTAGGATCCTTGAAGACAGGATTTGAGATAGTCTGTCTTGATTTTCTCTTTTGGAAGCACAATGCTTTGTAGGTACTTTAAAAACTCTGTCAAATATAATTGAAATGCTAGAAGAGTACTGCAACAAAAACAACCAATTAGGTTGGATTTTATTTGTATTTTAGGCAAAAAAATAGCTTTTGAACTATTAATCATATTTCTTCCCCTGACAAGTTCTATGAATTGGCAAAGTATTAACTTTGAAGATCTGCCTGCTGCTTCCAGAATAGTTTATAAGTGATCAATTCCATTTTGGCAATTTTTCAAGAATTTGGTTTCAGATTACCATCGCCACGTAAGATCTGTTTAGCTGATCCACCAGCACAAATCTACATTTTCTGGGGATCTTCAGAACTAACATGGCTTCCTCAAGTATTCTCAACCCTTAATTTGAGTATAATTCACTGAACTTGTCCTACATCCTTCATAAGCCAAACTCTCATAGAGTCTTAGGGTCATAAGGTTAGAGCTAAAATGGACCACAAGTAGATGTCCTTCTAGATTATGACCTTGGTCCTCTACTAATTTGACTTTAATTTTCATATCTATGAGAACAATCACAATATGTATATATCTTATTCTGATTTGTCTAGTGAGTAGTAATCCCATATTTCTTACTGCCTACTGTTAATTCTTTATCTGAATGTCCTACCAGCACCTTAAATTCATTATGTACAAAATTGAATTAGGCACATCCCTCTCATCTGCTAACCTATACTCTCAGACTTTCCCTTTTCCTCTACTTCTATTGATGATATTACATTGCTCCCTGTCACCTTTGACTCTTCCAACTTTCTCTCCCTGCCCCCCCCCATATCCAGTTAAGTCTTAAGTACGGTCACTTCTGCCTCTGTAATCTCTTGCTTTTGTCCCCTGCTTCCCACACTCACAGTTTCCTCCTTAACACTCTACCTAAGAATTCAGTTTATATACAGTTTCAAGAGCAATGATCCTACTGTACTTCAGTTGTTTTGCTGTGTCTGACTGTGACCCAAATTTGAGTTTCCTCGGCAAAAATATTGAAAGGGTTTGCCATTTACTTTTCTGGCCCATTTTATGGAGGAAGAACTGAAGCAAACAGGGTAAGTGAATTGCCCAGGATGACACAATTAGTAAGTGGCTGAGGCCAGATTTGAACTCAGGTCTTCCTGATTCCAGGCCCAGTGCTTTATTCACTACACCACCTAGCTGTCCTACTGTATATGTCTGATTAAAACATTGCTTTGCTAAAACAAACAAATACATTTTTAAAAAATCCTAATTGTTACATATAAGATCATATAATATGATTTCAGCCAGCCTTTCTCATTGTATTTGTGCTGTTTATTTTCAGGTACTTTATTTTAGTAAACTGGACCCAATCTATTTACCAATGTCAATTCATTCACCATATTCTCTGTTCCCCAAACCCTTAATGAGTAATAGCTAAACTCTCTCCAAACACTCAACTTTATTTGACTTCTCTATATTGTATTGCATTATATTTATTTTTATATACATTTGGAATTTTACTTTCATATATGTGTCAGAAAAGGTGTCAAGTTAATATGTTTTTGACAATAAAATGTTTTGACAAAAATTAATAAATATTTATTTAGTTGCCTGGAAATGAATTTGTATTATCTGTGAATTTATACAAATATATGCCAGAGTGGATAGAATTCTGGGTATGGAGTTCAAAGAACTTGGGTTCAGATCACACTGGACACCTATTATCTATGTGAGCATAAGCAAATCACTTAATCTTTTTGACACTGATCTTCCTCATCTATAAAAGGGGACCAACTCTTGAGGAGAAGGGAGCTACAAACCTCTCTTCCCAGCACTAAGTATGGACCAAGTGCAATCAATTGGGAAGACAAAAAACCAGTCTGGAACATGAAGACATTCTTGGGGGACAAACAAGGTTGGTGTATGCCAAGTATATCAAAATACTGCTATTATATCAGTCAACTTTCCTTCAAAACCAAGTAGAGACAGCAAAAAATTCTTCATCCAAGAGCCCAAGAATAGCATTTTGTCTTGAGACCATTGGTCCTGTTTTCAGCCCAGACATCACAGCCATTATCTGGTGGAACATTTTTTTGAAAACATTTAATTAATTAATTTATTTTTAGTTTTCAACATTCACTTCCACAAGACTTGGAGTACCAAATTTTCTCCCCATCTCTCCCCTCCCCCGACCCCAAGACGATATGCATTCTGAATACCCCTTCACCTAATCTGCCCTCCTTTCTATCATCTTCCCCTTCACTTATCCCCTTCCCCTTCTATTTTCCTATAGGGAAGGATAGATTTCTATACCCCATTGCCTGTATATCTTATTTCGCAGTTGCATGTGGAAACAATTTTTTAACATTTGTTTTTCAAACTTTGGGTTCCAGATTTTCTCCCTTCCTCCCTTCCCCCACCCCATTGAGAAGGCAAACAACTCAATAAAGATTATACATGTGTAGTCATGCAAAACACTTCTATAATAGTCATGTTGTGAAAAACTAACTATATTTTCCTTCATCCTGTCCCACCCCCTGTTTATTCTATTATCTCTTTTGGTCCTTAATGTAGAAGCCACTAAATCTTGTGTTATCCTGATTGTGTTTCCACAGTACTTGAATTGTTTCTTTCTGGCAGCTTGCAATATTTTTCCTTGACCTGGGAACTCTGGAATTTGGCTATAATATTCCAAAGGGTGTTCTTTTGGGGATCTCTTTTAGGAGGTGATTGGTAGATTCTTTCAATTTCTATTTTACCCTCTGATTCTAGTTTTCCTTGATAATTTCTTGAAAGATGATGTCTAAGCTCTTTTTTTGATTGTGGTTTCAGGTAGTCCAATAATTTTTAAATTATCTCTCCTGGATCTATTTTCCAGGTCAGTAGTTTTTCCAGTGAGATATTTCATACTATCTTCTATTTTTTCATTCTTTTGGTTTTGTTTTACAATGTCTCGATTTCTCATAAAGTCATTAGCTACCATTTGTTCCATTCTTATTTTTAAGGAATTATTTTCTTCAGTGAGCTTTTGAACTTCCTTTACCATTTGGCCAATTCTGCTTCTTAAGGCATTCATCTCTTCATTGGCTTTTTGGACCTCTTTTGCCTTTTGTGTTAAGCTATTTTTTAAGGTGTTATTATCTTCAGTATTTTTTTTTTGATCTCCTTTAGCAAGCTGTTGACTTGTTTTTCATGATTTTCTTGCATACTCTCATTTCTCTTCCCAGTTTTTCCTCTACTTCTCCTACTTGTTTCTCAAAACCATTTTTGAGCTCTTCCATGACCTAGGACCAATTCTTATTTTTCTTGGAGGCTTTGGATGTAGGAGCTTTGACTTTGTTGTCTTTTTCTGGTTGTATGTTTTGATCTTCTTTGTCACCAAAGTAAAATTCTATGGTCTGACTTTTTTGCACTGTTTCCTCATTTAAAAGTCAATTACTTGACTTTTAAACTCTTTGTTAAGGTAGGAGGTCTGCTTCCAGTGTGGAAGATGTATTGTCCCAAACTTCATGGGTTTTGTGTAGCTGTTTTCAGAGATACTTCTAGAAACCAGTAAATTTTCAGTTCTTCCAAGGTGTTATGATCAAAGGTGAGATCTTTACTCCTTTCCTGGCCTTTGCTCTGGTGTATGACTAACCTCAAACACTCTTTTCTGCCTTGGAACTGTAATTCCCTCTCTACCACCACTACAAGCTCCTCCTCACCCCAGGACCACCACTCAGGACTGTGACCGAGATCCAAACATGGGCAAAGCAAGAGAATCTTGCATCAGCACCAGCAAAGAGATCCCTGAAATCTCCCTCTGATCAGCTGCTTGATCCTCCCCATCATCTGTGGGCTGAGAGCTCTGGGAGCAGCCACCTTCCCAGGGCTGTGACAGGACTAGGGCCCAACCCCACTCTTCTCTCACCTATGTCTGACAGACCTTCCCTACTCACATTCTAGGTTGTCTTTGGCATTTTTGGGTTGAGGAAATCTGGAAATTACTACAACTATTACTGATTCAGTCCCCTGAGGCCTACCCCAGGTTGGCTGAGGCCTGGTCTTTGTTTGAGTGACCCACTCTTAACTGTGCTTCCCTCCTGCCTGGTGCAACAGACCTTTCCCATCAACTCTCTAGGTTCTCTTGGGCTGGGAATTTGTTTCACCCCATCTTTTTGTGGTTTCTGCTGCTCCAGAATTTGTTTAGAGCCATTTTTTAAAGGTATTAGGAGGTGTTTAGGCGAGACCTCAAGGAAGTCACTGCTTTTACTCTGCCATCTTGGCTCCACCCCCCTGGTGGAACAAATCCTGTAGAAATAACCTGGAAACTATTTCTTCAGGTGTGGTACCTCCTGCATCTTCATCAGCCAATGCTAGTGAAGCCCAAGAAAATAAAAGAAACTTCTTACTATCAAAGTCCTTACCACAATCCCATGACTCCATAAGAAATATTTATGGTTTTATTAATGGAAATTAATCTAAGGAAGAGGCCTTGACAATGCATCCTAAGGCCCAAGAATTTCACCTAAGACACCCCAATATGTGTTGTCTCTTCTATAAGAATGTGAGCTCCTTGAAAAAAAGGACTGAATGTCTTTTATACTTGATTGCTTAGTGCTTAGTACAATTCTTTTAATGGTGTAAACACTTTAAAAAAACTTTTTCATTCATTCATTTACTCATTCATTCATTTAAAATACAGGTCCTACCATTTGAATGAGGCTCAAATCAGAAAATCTCTTTATGGCACCCTGCCTGTGGACATTCTCTAGCTTGGACTCAAACTTGCAGATTGAGTGCCCATAGCATAGATGATTCTCATGATTTTAGAGGTAACTCTATGGGTGGCTATTCTTCTCACACTGGACCTCATAGTGCTTTCTATTGTCACCCATTAAACTTAATTGTCTATTAGCAAGGATATTTACCAAGATAATATAATAAGATCAATTATACACATTTCCTTAAATCCTGTGACCTACTGTCCCACAAATAGATATAGGTCCAAGGGAAGAACAAGCTAAAATATTAGAGTGAAATATATGTGTATCAAAAGCAATACAGAACTCCTTGCACTTTATGGCTTGGAAGTATATAGCTGGCATTCACATGGCATGGTCAAGACATGGTCAATAGGTGTTGAATTTGCAGTCAGGAAGACATGCATTTGAATACTGCCTTACTTCCTAATGAAAAAGCTAATAAATGATTAAGTTCTATGAGGTCACATATTTTTTATTTCATTGTTATTTTGGGAAAATTCCAAGGATCAAATCATATGTATTTTTTTTTTTTTTAGTACTTGATGAGTTAGGATAAGTACAGAATGTGAATGTAACCTCTTGGTAATGTAAGACACTGTTGCTCCAAGCAGCAATTTGCACCAGTTTTATTTTTTTTCCTTTTTCTCTCTCAATAATTGACATTCTCCTTTAATACCATTAAAACATGATTTTATCTGGGTAAACTCAGTAGTATCAGCAACCTCTCCCTCTGCCAATCACACAAAACCCTGTCCACACCAAATTCATCAAATATTTAATAATAAATACCCACCTATTTTTTTAAGGCAGGAGTTACTCAATCACTGGTGGGTTCACAAAAGACTATGAAGCCAATTTTAGCAGAAAAATGTAAAATGTATCCATTAATATATTGGGAAAGTGTGCTGATTTTTTTTAAACTTTATTCACAGAAATGTGTGACAAGAAAGTAATATCTTAAAGTGTTTTAGAAAGTCACTGGACATTTGTTGTCAAGTTTTATTCTATAAAGTATCACATGGCAAATGTGAGATAACCAACTTGAATGTCTATCTCACAGGGATATAGCAAGGATATCTATAAACTAAGATTCTTTTGACATAAATGTTCTTATTCATAATGCATGTGACTCTCACATTAAAAGTGTTTTCTAATTGGACATTTCAGAGTTTTACAAATATTAACTTAATAATCTCCATAATACCCATTATAAGTAATATAAAGTAATATAAAGGATAATTATTTTTACGTATTGAAAAACTAAGATTCAGGTAAGACAACTGACTTGGCCAAGTTAACAGTGAATAGTAAAAGTGACATTACATATAATATGTATATACACATATGTATATAAATGTATATATATATGTGTGTGTGTGTACATATATACCTACATATATATACACATGTAAATGTAATAAAATTTAAAAAAAACTAAAGTAGAAGGCAATGAGTCAAATGAGCTCTGCTTACTTCTATTAGTCTCTGCAGAAATAAACTTACTTCTTTCAAGAAAGCTTTAATTATATCACATTTTTGATGTTCTTGACCCTGTTGAGTGAGTAATTTCCACATTCAAATGGAATATCAAGATAATATCAAACATTGGCATAATTTTGGAAGATTCAGAGCTGGTATATAATAACATGTACCACTGAGGACTGTGTACCAGATTCCTGTACTCCCAAATGTTTATGGATTTGAACATTTGAACAGAGTACATTTCTACCCACTATTACACAGAATCTACATTATTAGATCCCTGAATATTTTACATTTAAAATTAATTGCATTTTACTACTGACTTCCATTTAATTTCCAATATGTGCTGGAATGGTATAATAATCTCAGCCCCAACATATTCCAAAATATGATCAATATTCATTAACTGTTAATTCTTATCATAGTCTTCTCTTACAGATATATTTGGATCTTTAATAGTCTTCTCTTAATGTCCTTTCCATGGTTGTAGGAATAATATCTATGAGCTTCTTAGTAGTCAGATAATTTTGTAGTCCCATTCATTCCTTAGATTATAAGGTCTCCCTTTCCTCTCAGCCCCCCATTAACAAGTTTGCAAAGTCTAAAGAAGGAAATGGTCTTTTATAGAGGTCTGGAAATTTTCCAGACCAATGAAATCATAGTTTTGGTCCATATCCTTTATAATAGTCATAGTAGTATTTAAGTGCTTTATAGGTCATCTCTTGATTGTCACAACAATCTTATAAGGTAGGTAATATTATTACTTACATCTTACAGATGAGGAAATGAAGACACAGAAAGATTAAATGAATTGCTCAGGCTTCCCAACTGGATAAGTGTATGAGATTAGATTTGAACTTCAGTCTCCTTAATTGCATATCCTCCTCTATCCACTATGGCTGTTTTAAAAAATATCAGTTTATGCAATCCACAAGATCAATGTATGCTTGAATTTTAGCACAATTTTCTACAAGGCATTTCTATCTTGGTAACAGCTGCCAGAACTTGCTCTTTTTTGACGTTTCCCCCCCTCCATACTAGGATGAGGCATTGAATTAAGAATTTTCAAGATCAATTAATATGAAAGTCAAAATATGTATAATGATCCCAGTACAATGGAAAGAGCACTGGATTTGGAGACAGAACTACTGAGCTCAAATTCCAGATCCTCTACTCACATTCTACATCATTTTTGGTGATTCAGTTAACTTCTTTGTGCCCTCAGTTTCCTCATGTAGAAAATGAGACAATTAGCTAGGTATAAATGTGACTGAACCATAAAACTGAACTTTGAGGCTACTGCAAGAATCTGTCTGTGGCAGTAGTACCCTGTCTCTTACCCTGAGGCTGCCTACAAGTGTCACGATAAAGTTGAGAAAAGCAAAACCTCTCATTTGATGTTTCACAAAGTGGTCCATTATATTACAGTTACAGAAAAGAGCCTTTGAAGGAGATGGAGAGAGCTCTAACTGGTCTTTCTTTGTGCCTTTTGCAGGTCTGGTATTTTGGGGTACCTTTCTGCATGAGTCTCTTTGTTCCCTTTTATTGTACATGTTCCTGGAAATAGTGTAGCCCAAAGTATTAGCTGTGGAGTACTTAAGAGAATTAGGTGTTGATAAATTTATGTTACATCATCAAGACTGCTATAACCCTGGACTACTATAACACTGTCTATAACCTTGCATGTTATTTGGATGTGCCTAGGCCAAAGGTCACTTTCACATATCCACACAGAAATCTACTGCACAAGTGATCATTTTCTCTATTTCTAGCTATTGATTCATGTTAAGTTAATAATATTTCCCATATTTTTTTCAGGAATTGAAGTAAAGCTCCCTGGACAACAGTTTACAAACTTAATTATTTTCCATTTATTTTTAATTTGGGGCAGTGTTTGTCCTTTCATTTTATGTAGCACTATTCTCATTCTGTACAATCTTTCAAAAAGAATTGACAAGACTCAGCAATCAAAGCTTTTTCAATACTTGAGGATATAGTTCTGATCTTAGTCCACTGAACTCAGTAAGGGCAGCTAGCTTCTCTCTTACTGTCTCTTTACTGACCTTACATAACAATTTCTTTATAACTCATTTTGGAGTCAGAGGGTCTTGATTCAAACTTCAGCTCTGTATGTTTGCAATCTGTATGATGTTATATAAGTTACTTGGACTTTTCTAACCTCAGTGATCTCTTCTGTAAAAATGATAGGTTTGGACCAGAAAACCTCTATTCTAACTCTACAGCTAAAATCTTATGAGCTGTTTTTGCTCTATTTTTTTTCTTGTTCAAAGAGTGACTTGACAGTGCTTTTTTTTCATATTTTCACATTTGCCTTCAATCTACAAGGAATGGGGTGAGCTGCTTGGTTGAGGTGTTGAGTGATATTCTTACCAAGTGACAACTAGTGACTGAAGCAGAGTTAGCCTAGTAACAAGAAAATTTGGAAGAGAAAATAAAAAAAGAAGCCTGAGTTCTAAAAATATTTTGTACATATGTGTCCTTATTTTTTTTAATCTCTTTGGAGCATAGGTCTAGTAGTTGTATTACAAGGTCAAAGAGTATGCACAGTTTGATAACTTGTAATGCCATAAGAAATTATGGAATGGATGATTTCAGAACAAACTTGGGTGATGAGTCAATTTATGTAAAGTGAGAAGAAATAGGAAAGCAATTTCTAAAAAGACAATAACATTTATAAAACAAACAACTTTGAATGAATTAAGGACTCTAATCAAAGCAATGACCAGCTTTCTACCTCTTCCTACCCACCTGTTGATGGAGAAACAATTGACTGAATATGCAGAATGAGACATAACTTTGTACATGGCCAATGTGACAATTTTTTAAAAAAATTTGCTTGATTTTGCACTTAATACTTGTTAAAAACCCTTTTTTTCTTTTCTTCCTTTTCATTTCCCCCCCAAATAAATGGTTATTAAATACACACACAGAGAAACCTGAATCCACTATATAAACTCCTTTTATAAACTGCTGGCAATGGTGGGTCCAGATTCAGGGATTATGGGAAGACCAAGATGAAGAGAACCATAACATGGTAGCACTCTCTCTCTCTCTCTCTCTCTCTCTCTCTCTCTCTCTCTCTCTCTCTCCCTCCCTCTGTCCCTTCCTCCCTCCCTCCTGGTATTGGAAATAAAGCCACTAATGTGCAACATGCTAATCCCAAGATATCTTACCTGGGCCAGTGCATCCCTCATTAGGAAGTCTGAGAGTAGAGAGGGTACCATAGTGATGCTGCATTAGTGATAACACCAATCAGCTTTAGTTCTATTATAATTCAGTATTTTCAAACTCCAAAAAACCACTACACCTGGCCTTTCTTTATAAATTTTTGCACCAAATTCCCCATTTCTTACATAGGCCAGTGTGAGGGGCAGAGGGTGAGGGACTAGCTCTTCTGAAAAAAAAAAAAGATCATCCTCATAAGAGGTTGAACCAACCAGTAGGGACAGTTCCATTCATTAAAGATCATTTTTTAGGCAATACCAAGGGGAATAGCATACCATTTATAGGAAGATGCAATAACAATTTCCAAGCAAACTTCTATCACCTGTTAAATTCATTGAAGTAAACAGGGCACTCCTTTGATCTATTATTCATCTATACACATATAGCATACACATAGTTTCTTTTTTTTTCTCCAAGGTGGCAAAAATCATCATTTAGCATTGCAACATAAGTGGATATATCAGGGTTAAAGCAATGTAATTGTTACCTAATTCTCAGTTCACTGTGATTCTCAGATAAATCATCACATTTGCTGGAAGACAAGGGAGAATCCATAGACTCATTTTCTAGCCAGCAACTAGGCAGTTTAAAAGCAAACACGTAATATAGCACCCATTTCAGTGCACTCTCTCCAGTGTGATTATCATTTATGAATAAAAATATTTTATGTGTCTATAGAGACACATTTTGACAATTAATTACAAAATATATTTTTCTTGGCCATATATCTGCCTTTAAATGATGACTCTGGAAAAAATAACAGTCTAATTCACATGTTTTTGGTATATATACTGTGAAATTTGACCTAAATTCTCCATCAAGTACTTAGAAAATTTTGCTCCCAAATATAAAGATGTGATTGTCTTACTCTTGCAATGAATTTATCTAAAATTAATACTGTTTTTATGTTATTGTATTAATAAATATGGAAACTCAGTGAGCATTTTGTTTACAATATTGATATGAGGTTATATCTCCAAGTATTTCTATATTTCTTCTATATTTTCAATCTTTAGATGATACATTTTTGAATATCAAAATTGAACCAAACAAGTTTATAATTATATGGAAAGAGTGAAATACTTTAATCATTGGATAAAATCAGGAAATATATTGCGATTGATTGAATCAGACATACCCATATATCTCTTTATATAATTTAACATTTCAACCTTTTTCAGTATAAGAGTTCAGAAACAAGCCATTTGAGTGGTGGTTGAGGGATCAGCCCTGGTTCTGAGGAGAATTGTATTCTTTCTCCTCCTCTACCCCTTGACCAAAGGACAACCATGTGAACTTGGAAAGGGTGAGGACTTCCCATGTGTCTTGGTAGCTGTGCCCCCAGAGCAGCAGTGGTTAATGGTAGCTTCTTCATTGGAAGCTAAGGTATAACAAAGACAAACTACAAACACTAAGAAAAGTAACTTGAGAACTCATAAGGTAACTGATCCTCAGAGACTAGCTTAGAGCACAGCTAACAAAAACTTAATGAAATCCCCACTAAGGGACCAAAAGACTTCTAGGAACTCAGAGCCATGAGTTACGTTTTGGCCACATATACCATATTTTCTAAATTTGCACTTACTTTCTCAGGGAGCCTTGTGAGAATGTGCCCTCTCTGGAGGGAATGGTTTATTCCAACTGTACATGTTATACAACTTCATAAAATATGCTTTTATAAAATTGTTTGATATTTGGAGTGGACAGGATGGAGACTCATGAGTATTAGTAGTAGATACCACTGGAATTGCAGAGTTATCCCTAAGACACTGAAAGGAAAAATAGTCAGCTACCTCTGAGGATCCAAATTGCTAGTGATAGTGAGAATTAGGAGAACCTGTTCTAAAACGGATACTACAATTACATTTGATAGAATTGGAGCCACTATATGCCAAAACAACCCTGTTCATTCTTGCTATTAAATATGCAATCTCCCAGTAAATATTCTGTGTTGCACAATTTAAAGCAAAATATTTATGAATATTAACTCAGAAATCCTATTTAAACATTATACAATCAGACTATCAGCCCCCAATTAGTGCCTTGTTTAATATAACATAAAGGACAGAGGCAAAGAGATCTCTGTTCCTTTTTTGATTTCTCTTGTTCCACTTGCCACCACTAACCATATTCTCTTCCTCAGTGATTTCACATGCTTTTAATCCTCCCAAATTATTTGTGAAATCAATATGTATAACTTAAATTCGCCCATGCTGAGCCTTATTTCTTAAAGGTGGTCTGTATGTTTTATGAAACTTTAGAATAAACATTAGCTTGTTTAAACTCACCTCACAAAATAGTCTTATGGATCTCTCCCTATACTATTCTGCTTTTGTTAAAAAAGAGGGGGAAGAGATTATCATACATCATAATTTTTAACATACATCATAACTTAATGGTGAGTAGTTTAAAAATTAATTCTTTATCTGAAGAACTCAGCATTCTTTATGGGATGACACTGAGATTAGGGAAATGCTCTGACTACCTAGCAAGGGTTATCAGAAATAATCTTTCACCTTTCAAAAGTGTTAGTTTGTACTCTGTCTTTATGCTTAAATCAGGTGTTGTATTCATATGGATCAATTATCTACATAAAGGAAGTGTATATGTTAATTATTACTAATGCTTTTTTTTTGCCTTTGTCACGTTTCTTTCTGGTAATAATAACAATTTGTACTGGAAAGTGGTACTTTCAGTATGAATTCAAAATAATATGAGTTTGTTTCAATTCAGTCCAAGCATCTATTAAATGTTTGTTCTGTAAAATGGGCTGTGTCCAGTGAGAATTGTGTTCCTTCCCTGCCTTACTCACCATTGGAATTTTAGTGTCTAGATAAGCAGATTAAACACATACACAAATAATAATGATAAATGTTTATAATGATATATGTATTTATATATATAATATATATATATACATATATATATATATTAGAAATTAAGTAGTCCTTACAAAGAGGAATATATAAACAAAGGTGAAAAAGTTGTGCCTACTTTCACCAACCCCTTTAATTAGTCTATATTAGAACATATACACAGGCATTCTGTGGTTGTTGGTTGTCTTGAAATCAAGTGTAAGATGGAAAGTTAGGCCACATTTGATCATTAAAAATATTTCAGTGATTTTCAAATGAGTGATGATATTAACCCAGTTTTTCTAGTTATGTTCACAGCTAAAATTTTCCTGAAATTTCAATTAAATAATGGGTTTTTTCACTTGAATTAAAATGCTATGCCATGTTCCCATGCCTGGCAAACAATATTCCTGAATATATTTCCTCAATAGATACCTTTGCTAGATTGTTTATGTAATATAAAATGCCAAAAGAAATTCAGATTAACTTACAGCAGTGATTCATTGTTTATTTGTTGTTGTTGTTGTTGTGGCTGTCACCAGCAAGGCCAAACTGTCCTGTAAACATCAATTCTGCATTTTTCTAGATGTAGAACAATGAAAAACAGATTGACAGTAGCTTTATTTTGCACACTTTTTCACTATGTACTAAGAGTAATACATACTATTAATATAGTATATTGAAAGAAAATCTCCTCATTGTTTCTTGGTGGCCTGTTAGATGCAACAAATCCTTGATTATCCAAGGCAAATGAAACTGAATTATAGAAAAAGTGGTTAATAAAGAAAAGTTGCCTAGCTTCTTTGAGAAATTTGGGTGCACAGGTACTGATAATGTTATAAAGAAGCTATACACACACTCTGCATTATTTATATAAAAATGTTTTCAGTGTCTATGCGATTGATTCTTTACACCTGCCATGGTACCATAGACCTGTTGTATTGCTCTCTTCTTTTCCTGCAATCCTCATTTTCTTCTATCAGCAAGATTCTCTGACTTTCTTATAGATTTCAATGGCTCTATTCCAACTTATAGTTGAGCCCTTTCTTTCTATTTTCAACCTTTTGCCTAAAGTACATTCTCTAATTGTTTGATACACTGGCTTTCCGTTGTGATGAAATTTGTCTTATCTCATCCATTTAGGTCATTAGATGGTGCAGTGGATAGTATTCTGAACTTGGAGTAAAGAAGACCTGAGTTTGATTGCTTCCTTAGACATTTTCTAGCTACCTGACCCTAGGGAAGTCATTTTACATTTACCCCAGTTTCCTCATCTGTAAAATGGGTAAAATAGCAGCATTCCCAGGGTTTTTGTGATGATCAAATGAGTTCATATTTCTAAAGCAATTTACAAACATTAATGAATCATATAAATGCTTGCTATTCTTCTTATTATTATCATTATTGTTATTCTTATTACTATATTTACCCAGGCTGTTACGTAGTCCTACCTTAGAAATAATTTGTCCCCCTGACCATATGCACTGATAACTTCATTTTTTCTTTGCTTATTTATTCATATTAATATACATATTCATTTATTTTTTATGTGTTCATGTATATGTGTTTCTATACACATATTTATCTTTAACATGAGTTTCTGACCTTACTCACTGGAAGGGTCTCCTAGTAGAATTATAACATCTCAGAGTTGAAAAAGACATTAGCCATCTTGTCCATACCAGATCTAAGATAGAATCTTCTTTAGATCATCCCTTAGATGCCGTCATCTTGTTTGCTGAAAACATGACAGCAATTCACTACTATCAGCCCAGTCCCCAACTGAACAACTAATAGGAAGTTTGCCATTATAGTTATATGAAATTTTCCTGCCTGAACTTTCCACTCATTTCCCCAAGTATTTCTGTCTGCAGTCAGAATAAATATGCTCCTCTCTTTGTTTTTCTTCTGGCAGTTCTTAAAATACATAAACCCACCAGTTCTATCATTTGATGCTTACATGGCATGATTTCAAAATCCTGTGCCTTGGCCACCTTTTTTTTTTTAATCAACACACTCCAACTAACTAACTAGTGTTCTTTCTAAAATGTCTTACTTAGAAATGAATACAGTATTGTAGGTATAGTTTATGTAGAACAGGGTTCAACAGTACTATAACCTCTCTTCTTCTAGACTTTATACTAAATAGAGAGATAGGTAGGTAGGTATTTATATCTATCTATCTATCTATCTATCTATCTATCTATCTATCTATCTAT
>NW_020954596.1:71843126-71860316 GCF_900497805.2 Vombatus ursinus | reverse complement strand
TATCTATCTATCTATCTATCTATCTATCTATCTATCTATCTATCTATCTATCCCCTAAAACAACTGCAGACTAACCTCATCAAGCTCATCTAAGTCTTTATGTTCTCTTCTACCACTTAGCACAGTTCCTGTCACATTGTAGGCAATTAATAAATGTTTATTGATTGATTGATTCCCTGCTAGACCTTCTCTCTTAAATGAATAATTGGCAGCATAGAGATACTAGCCAGGTTTTGACCCTAATGACACAACATGGTTAAGGTAAAAGTTCTATTTACTTCCACCAAGTTTTGCAATTATCACCCTAAGAAATGAAGTAATTTTTCTATGATTATATGTCCAAATTTGTTCAAAGAAACTCAATTATTTTTCATGATTAAATGTGTTCTTTATCACCAAGTTCATGTTCCATTAGATAATCAAAGTTTTATCCTACAAACAATATTCATAAAAACAATAATTACTAATGTTCATAAATCTATACCACTGCACAAAATCACAAACTTATATTCTTTGTTTAGCATTGCTTTAGATAACATGTGCAATTTTCAATTTTCAAGATTTGATAAACTAATTAAAAAAGTTATTGACTGCCATTTTAATTAGACTTTGGATAAAGCCCATAGGCCATTTTACTATTTCCAAGGTGGTTTTTGAGTAAGATTCAGTTTTTGTTTAGGGGACTCAATTTGAAGGAGCTTTGAAGCCAGGTAGTGTGAAGAAAAGCAAATTTAAGTGGAAACACTTAGTTCTGTGTTTTTTTTTTCTTTGAAGATTTTTCTTTATATTGGAATTATCCTCTCTATCCATGAAACACTTTGGAGAGATGGTTTACAAAGCATGTACAAATTTTGCATATTTTGCACAAAGTATCCACAAATGAAAGGGTGAGCTGAATTATAGAAAAAATAATAAAAAAGAGTTAAATCAAATATAAATAGGAAAGAGATGGAAATTCAACCCTAAAGGAACAGTACATAGAACATCCTTACAGAACCTAAAAGAAATCAGTCTGTAGTGTGAAAGACATATAACAGATATTGTCTTTCTCATCTATTATCCTTCTGTTAAATGTTTGTGATTTGTTTGTGGGGAACTTCTAAGAGGTTCTGCTAAAAGTAGTCTATGATTTCCTTAGTCTCAGGATATCTAGTCTTAGGGAAAGGGAAGCTACGTCACTGATCAATATGAGTGCACCATACTACTTTTTTATAGGTTACTGAGGATTTTTCTGGCCACAAACATTTTGGAACCAATATAAAGTCTACGCACTAAGTGCATAATGTAAATAACAAAATCTATTCTGCTGTTTCAATGCCTATGGTTTTATTCTATCCTTTTGTTTTTCCTCTTCAAAAGGAAAATATCTCAAAGATAGTAAAACAATCTCTAAAAGTTAAGGAAAAGATAAATGTATACTGACCTTTTCAATTGGACATATATATATATAATATACATATATATACACACACACATACACATATGTATACATATATACAAATATATGTGTTTAAGGATATATCATCTAAGTAGAGAAGATAGAAGTGGAAGAATATAATAACCAATAAACTTGAAGGAAGATGACAGAAACTACCAGAAATGACTTCTTCCTACCTTCCAGAGTAGATGGACCTCTTACTCTTTTCCAGTAAAATATGAGAAAAAAATCATCCAGAATAAGGTGACTATTATGCTCAAAAATATACATGCACATACTTATACACGTATAGTCTTGCTTTATTTCTGTCTTTTATAACTTATGTTTTGCTGTGATATCTGAGCATCCTTGTCACTATGAACTGTCTCTACTTTCTTAAAAGTTACCAAAATTAAATGATTAAAAATATTGCAACAACACTAAGAATGTTAGTCATTATCCATCCATAGGCATAATGATTGATTTTCTTTCACATTGAGCCAGAACCTGGAATTTGTCTTCAAGTTGATTGCTGGCTATGTCGCTAATTAGACCAAACACAGGTAATAGTTACCATGATCACTAGCACAGAATATGTATGAGCAGGAATTAAAATGTAGAATACCTGTTGTGTGACCTCCTTTCTCATCTTATAATCACATCATTTGTCTTATAGGTTTCCTATTGCTACTATGTGCTCTAGACTGTTAAGTAGTGCAACACTTTTGCCATTGGGTAAGGAATATTTTATAACACTATCCTCATATGATACTAAGTAATGTGAAGGGAATATGATAAGCTGCTTTTTATTTGTTATCTGTAGGGCCTACTTCTGTTGGCTGGTTTAATTTTTCACTTCATGCCCCACATAAAAAAATGAAAGAAAATAAAATTTCTTCTTAGTTTAGTACATTAGTATCTCCAGGCACCTACAAGTAACCAAGTGGGAAAGTCAAGTCAAGAGTATGGACTCACTGGCTTTCTTATAATCAGCTAAGTAGTGTGGTGTATAAAGTATAGAGACTTGGGTGAGAAAGACCTGAATTCAAATCCAATCTTAGGCATTTACTAGCTCTGTGATCCTGGGCAAATCATGTAACCTCAGTTTACCTCAGTACCTACCTCACAAGGTTGTTGTGAAGGTCAAATGAGATAATATTTTAAAAGTGCTTAGTACAGTGTCTGTCATGTAGTAGGCATCATACATAATCTGTTCTCTTCCCTCCCAGGCTCCTTCCCTTGAACCAATAATGTCATTCATAGATAAACCAAATCTTAAAGCATTTTTCAAATGCTACTGAAAAAGAAATTCCTGAATGATTTTTCAGGCTACATTTCTATCTTTACCAATGAAATTAAATCAAGAATAAAATCTGGGTAATATTCAGGAATTGAATCCTGGAGTTGAACTCAGGAAAATTTGGACTAAATACTAGTTTAGAAATTAACTCGTTAAATAATCATGTGTGGGTCAAATAAGTTACTGAACTTCAACTTTTTTCTATCTATAAAATAAGAATAATAATTTGCTAGCCCCTGCTGCAAAGATTAGTTGGAACTATCAATTGAATATGTAAAGTGCTCTGAAATAATGAAAAACTGTAAAAATGTCAGTTATAATAATGATAGTGATGATAACAAATCCCTTGATTCTTCAAAGACTCTGTGATCATATCAAAGTGAATACCTCTCCCTTGATGTACTTTGGCTATCCATCCATGCTTTTTTATCTTTTTGGATGCTTGTGGCTTGTTCACTATAGATCCTACATAAAGGATCTACCCAATATATTGGATGCCTATTTCTATTTCTTGGATAAAGTACAGTACTTGGGTTGTTACTCTTGGTTTTTACTACTTAACTGTCTTATCTTCTTGTCTAATCATTAATTTTCTGAATCATATCTTTCATACCATTCCTTTCATAGATGTTATAATTGAAAATTTGCCATAGCCTTTCATTTCTCCATTGCTCTTTGGGTCACCAACAACTTCTATTCTTTAGAGTTCATGTGGTACTCTAAGATTGACAAGCATACAACATAAGTAACAGAGAATTTGTGTTAAAAAGGTATATATTGTAGAGCTGTTTGTGATTGTTTTGAGCATTGCATAATTTTCCAAATGAAATTCACCTTACTCTGTTATTTCCTTTTCATTCTTAATCTAAATATGAAGTAATACATAAATCTGTTTATTGGTTTAGTTAGATTCAAGGAATCTACTGTGAGATCACGGTACCCAGAAACCAAAAGGATTTACCTATTCATTTTGTTGGGCTATTCTATATTTCTTTAAAGCTCTAACATTCTTTGAGTCCCATCATGTGATTTATTTCCACTAGGGATTTGTGTTTCTTAAAGAATGGCTTGACCACAAGGCCTCTTCACCCCATGTCTTTGATTCTCTTCTCAATAAGTGCTTGAGGGCTAGAAAGGTTTTGAAACAAGCTCAAGATTAAATTTCTGCCTAGTAGTCTAGGAAATAATCTCTATTTCTTACACCTTTATTGGTACGTGATGGTGCAACAATAGTTTAAGTCTGCAAAGTATTCCTGACATCATGAAAATGTGTTAGCATAATTTGTGGAGAGACAGTGCTCAATTCTATATTTACACTTAAAAAAATCTTATAAAAATTGTCTTAGGACTATGATTTATAAGACCTCAATGACCATTGACAATACACTTCATCTCCCTGAGTTTCCATTTTTCTAACTGTCAAATGGGAAAACATTTCTTTCAAGGAGTTAAGTGGAAAGAATAGATATGAAAGTACTTTGAAAGTTATAATTAGAATATACATGTATATAAAGGTGTGAATTTAATAAGATCACATCTAATGTAGATTTTGGTCTACTTTAAAAGGTAAATTGGTATTTATCCTCATAGGAAAAAGTGAGAAAAGGCAGTTCACAAGGACATGTTTAATTATAATTTGACAGTGGGTAGAAAAACAGAGCAAAAAACGCTATCATTCAAAATCTGTATGAATTCACTTAGGATCAGTGTCACATAATGATAACTGGAATCTGTTTATCACTTTGTGGTTGAAAATGTTTTTTTTTTTCTTTGTGCAATAACTCTCTAGTGTAGGGTATGGTTCAAAACTTTTTTAGGCCTCTAATTCCCTCAGTGTAGTTATTCTTTCTAGCAATGAAACAATCCATTCAGGACATACTCTGGATGTGTGTGTGTGTGTGTGGATGTGTGTGTGTGTGTGTGTGTGTGTGTGTGTGTGTGAGAGAGAGAGAGAGAGACAGAGACAGAGACAGAGAGAGAGAGAGAGAGAGAGAGAGAGAGAGAGAGAGAGAGATTTGTCCCTGGCTTTTCATAAATTCTCCAAAAGGGTCCACCTAATGCTCTTGTATATGGACTCAATCTTTTGATCAATAAAGAAGATGGATTGTCTGTGGCAGCTAGGCAGTGGATATAGCACCTAGAGTCAGGAGGACCTGAGTTCAAATCTGGCTTCAGACACATAGCACTCACTAGCTGTGTGAGTCTGAGCAAGCCATTTAACCTCTATTACCTCACAAAAAAATGGGTTCTCTAAGCAAGTCACTGAACTCCAATTGCCTCACCAAAAAAAATGGGTTGTCCATCTAATTTTTTCTACATTCCTAGACCACCCCTTTTTTATTTCTTTGTCTGTGTAGATCAGAGTTGGCAAATATGTTGTCAAACTCTAATGTCCACTTTATGCTTCACTGTTTCCTTTCAGATGATCCATAATTTTAATTATTCAGAGAATATGATATTTATTCTAAATGATAGACCTTTGTCTCAGGGAGAATCTTCACATCATGAAGAGTAAATATACTGATGTGCTAGGTTCATGATTTGTCTTTCAACTCCATAGCATTTCTTTGCCCAGATTTGTCAATTCATAATTATAGAAGACTTCTTGTTTAAAAATTTCCTCTACTGACTCAGAATGGCAATTTATCTACAAATTATAATCTTGGAGAGTTGTGTAGGTCATGGAGAGATGAAGTGGCTTGCCAATTATTACAAAGCTAGTTATATCAGAAGTGGGAATTGAGCCCAGATCATCTTTATTCCAGATACAAGCATTGTATCTACTATTTCATGCTTCCCCTCTGCATATTATAATCTGGACAACAGCTACCTTGTCCACTTCCTAATTATGTAGACATTGATTTCTAGATATATAGATATTGACAACTATTTGTTATCTATGTCTATATAGATGTAGCTATCTAAAGCTGGGCCAATCTCTTTTGAGTAATTGTGAGTCTCATTTAGGAAACTACTATATGCTTGGGTTTGATGAAATCAATGCAATGTCATTTACAAACAGGAATACCCTGATGATTTCACCATCTAGAAATGTTTTCTTCACAATACAAATAAGAAGAGAGGATGTATCACTTGACAATAGTCATACATATAACCAGCTTCCAACTAGTAATAGTAAAGCAAGGTCTCAAAGTCATGTTTTCTGACTCAAACTTATTGCTCTTTCTTGCACTACGCTTCCTTTAGCGCCCATCTTCCTCAATTGATATTTAAGCCTTCAGTAAAATTAACTTCTGATGGCAGTTTTAAAACGGTTAATTTCAATGAAATCTGAAGCAGATAACCAAAGGAAGGTGAAGGCTGATCCCAAGTCCATTATATATTTAACTGAAAATAGTATTGAGGAATAACACAACACAGTAAAAACAGAGTTGAACTTCAATTCATTTGACCTGAGATTCAGTTACGCTTTAGTCATTTACTAATTGTACGACACTAGGCAAAATATTCACGTCTTAGAACCCCACATTCTTTATCTGCATAATGGTCATTTTTATCTTTATACTTGCACTAGCCCTCTCATAGAGTTGTAAAGGAAGTACTTTGTGAATATTGAAACACTATATAGATATGTATGATTTCTTTGTATGCTAGTTTAGAATATGCAAATGCAAAACACATTAAAATTTTATTTTTGTTCCAGATCTATGGTTTTATCATCGTTTCAGTTTTCATTATGGAAACTACCAATGCAGATTAACAACTTTTTTCCAACCTTACAGTCTTATACTACAATTTGGGTAAACTGAGATGTTAAGTATCTAGTCCATGGTTACATGGCTACTGTAAGTTAGAAGCAGAATTTTTCCTTTGTTTTTGATCACTCTTAGGCTGTTCTCTATGCTCTAAGTTATCCTGTCTTTAATACGTCAAAACCTGTGATGAAATAAACTAACCTCCTTTTTCAGTGCACAAAGAACACTTGTGGGGATCTCAGATACCATAAATAGGCATCCTATACATCCTTCCCAAATGTCCCAAAGCTGGATTTCAGGACAATCTTAAACTCAAGCTTTCTCATTTCCACCAGCTTCCTGACTCACTGCAGATAGAGCTTTGGCATTTTCTTCATGGTTCTAAGCATCCTACCCAATACAATCAAAGTAAAAGAAAGATAGGGACCTGTTTGATATCTTAATCAGTTCCCCACATACTACATTAAGTTAAACTTAATATTCTGCCATCCTGGAACTCATTAAAGATATAGAATCTAGATTTGCTGAGAAATTAATTACAGAAAAACAATCTCCACAAAGAGCATCCAACGTTAAGCTACTAAGAAAGTATATTCCATTGTTAAAAAGCATCATAGAGAAGGCAGTGATCACTAAGTTAATAAAAGGAAAACCAAGTTATGGATTATAATTCTTAAGTATAATCAAAATGTATGTGCCAACAGAATTTTACCCAACAAATGCATTTCTTCTGCTTCTTCTTCTTCTTCTTCTTCTTCTTCTTCTTCTTCTTCTTCTTCTCTCCCCCCTCCCCACCTTTCCCCCACTCTCTCCCTCCTTCCCTATTTGAAATTCACAAAAATGCCGATAAATTAGCAAGGAAAAAAGGAGTTTCATTATTATTATTTTTGCCTATTGCCTGCATTTTGGAATCATGAATCTTTTCCAGTTAGCAGCTTCATACTTACTGGAGGTAAAAAAAAAAATTAAACAGCTACAGAGAGCTATTTAAGTTGGAAGCTTTAAACTGATTAATTGAGGGAAGAGGGTGTTAAGGGTTGGGAGGTCAGAATCACATTAACTACATAACAGAATTTTTCTTCCTCCAAAGTTGTTTTTACCCTGCTGTGAGTCTGTAGTACTAAATCCAGGACTCAAAAGGCATGCAAAATTCTTCTCATTAAACAAACCATGCCATCCAAATCCTACTGTTTACTAATTGCAGTGTCCCTGAGCTCTCTTTAGTGCTTGCCCTGCTATCCAGATCCATCACTGATTCTCTATGATACAGTACTGGTAAAGACCATTGCCATGTGACAGGCCTATTGGGGTTTGTGGACATCCACCTTGTGCGCAGACAGCAACAAAGGCCTTGCTAGAAAGGATTGTGATTTTTGTACCTGCTGCGAGTCACTAATGGCACCTCAGTCTGTTGAAATAGGTCATAGGTCAGGGTGTTTTTGAATGTAAAAGGGCAGAGGGAGGTGATGATTGAAGAATTTCTTCCTATTAGTTTGGTTTTCATTTCATTTGGAGCTAGTAATAAGGGGTGGTAATAGGAGTCTTTTTCATCCTTCAACCTTTCAACTCCTGTACCTATTGCTTCCTGCTTCTATTTAGAGAAGGGAAGGGGGAAGGGGAGCCAGATGTGGTTAGCAGTTTATTAAATACTGCATTAGTGCCTCTTGACCAAAAAAAATAAATAAATAAAGTCTTCCTAGGTGCTGATGGACTGAGTGAAAGGGAAAAAAAATCAAGCAGCCAGCATGAATCTACATTAAAACTATCTTCAGCCCACACAAAATCAAGCACCACTCTGGGAAAATAACAATATAGTTTATTTTAGTGTGTATGGTTTTTCACTAATTATGACTCAGTTATACTTCAAAAGGGAAAACTCAACATGGCAAATTTGAGACCCCCTTGAATGCTATGGGGTCCAATTTCTGTAAATGATATGGACATGTTGAGATCTAATTGCTGTTCCAATGACCTAGACTTTTATTCTTTCATAATCACTATTATACTTGGTCTCTGTTCACTTCCACATACTTTTGAAATTTTCTTATAATTCCCTTCCCATGATACTTTCCTATAGATTACTAAAATCTTTGATTGTCTTATTGGCTCAGTTCTGACAAAGTACAATCCATTCCTAGCTCATCACAGATGGAACCTGAATGAAAACATCAATCCTGAAGCATTTAGTGGGAGAAACACAATGCAATTATCCCTATGAAGGACTCAATCCAGAGAATATCAAAGTTTTGGTTTTACTGAAGTGAAGGTAAAACTCCCTAGAGATTAGCAGTGAGGTCCAGTAGTATGGGAAAAAAATATTCATTCTTTCTTTGCAGAAAATGTTCTATGTATTATCTTAACAACAACAATTACAAAACCAAACTACTGAAACATACTAAGAATAGAAACTGGACCTGTGGTTTTGTCTAGAGAACCCTTCAATGAGAATGAGGAAACTCTTCTAATGTGTTTTATATACTTAATTGGTTAGAGCAGAGGTGTCTAACTTGAGAGTAGCCCACCTGCCACATAAATCACCAGAACTTCCAAAGGCAGCCCAAATGAAATTATAATGTAATTAGAAATTATTTAACAGAACAAATAGAACACAATAGAACATAGATAATTTTAATGTATGGTTATCTAAATCAATATGTGGATTGTAGGGATTCTTAGGTTTGGTGGCCCCATTTCTGTTCAAAATGGCCTAGAATACTGTTAAATAATTGACTTGCCCTGGGTCATGCAATAAGAATATACCACAGGGAGAATTTTAACCCAGGATTTCCTGTCTCAAGTTAGCTCTTTATTTACTATACAATGCTGTTTTTCAGTATTGTTATTTTGTGACTTATGTAAAATTGCTATATATACACATATGTATATGTGTATACTTCTATATATACACATATGTATATGTGTATACTTCTATATATACACATAAATATACATACACACAAATATATGTATGTGGGTGCCATGTATTTTTATACTCATACATATATATTATGTGGACAGCTAGGTGGTACAATGGATAGAATGGCAGGCCTAGAGTCAGGAATATTCATAATCTGGTCTCAGAAATTTAGTAGCTGTGTGACCCTGGACAAGTTACTTAATACTGTTTGTTTTAGTTTCCTAATATGTAAAATGAGACAGAGAAGGAAATAGTAAATGATTTCAGTATCTCTGCAAAGAAAACCTCAAATGGGGTCACAAAGAGTCAGATATGACTGAAAAGTGACTAAACAATAATTCTTTGTGACTCCATGGACCATGGCCATTCAATATTCCACTATTTCATGAAGTCTGTCCAAGCTCATGTTCATTGTTTCCATGACACTATTTATCCATCTCATCCAAGAATTACCAGAAGACTTGGCAGGTTTTCAAAGAGGCAGAAGAACTAGAGACCAAATTGCCAACAGTCACTGGATTATGGAGAAAGCAAGAGAGTTCCAGGATAATACCTACTTTTGCTTCATTGACTGCATTAAAGCCAGATGTACAGATGATACCAGACACTGGATGCCACTCTGACAGCAGAAAGGTAAAAGGTAAAAGGTGATGAAGGCAAAAGAAAAAAACTGTAATAGATGGCTTGAAGCTGAATATTAAAACAAAATAATACAAAACAAAAACAACCAAGATCATGGCAAGTGGTCTCATCAATTCCTGGAAAACAGATGGAGAAATGGAAGCAGTGTCATATTTTATATTCTTCAGCTCAAAGACCACTGTGGATGATGACTATAGCCATGAAATTAAAAGACCATTGTTCCTTGGAAGGAACACTGTGTCAAATCTGGGCAACATAGTAAAAAGCAGAAACACCCATCTTGCAAAAAGGTGCCATACAATCAAGGCTATGGTTTTTCCATTAACAATGCAAGCCTGTGAGAGTTGCTCTATATAGGAAAGCTGAACATTGCGGAATGGAAATTTTCAAATTGTGGTTCTGGAAAAGACTTTTTGAGTAGTCCCTTAGACTGCAAGGAGATCAAATTAGTCAATACTTAAATAAATTTATTCAGACTATTCACTGGAAGGTCAAATGCTGAAGCTGAAACTTAAATACTTGGCTCACACAATGATAAGTCACTCCTTGGAAAAACTCTGATGTTGGAAAATATTGGAGGCAAATGAAGGGGATGGTAGAGGATGATTTAAACAGCAAGCTCATAGATGGAACCACTGAAAGACATCACTGTGCTTAATAAGAAAAAAAAGGATGATGAACTAGCAAAGAAGACTGATTTCAGAGAAAGGGAAGATGAACAATGGTGATCATCCAGTTGATTAAATAAAGCCCTAAATGTTACCTGACTGGCCAGAGGAACCTCTCCTGGTGAGTTTCTTCGGGAAGATCTGGGGTAAATCTGAAGAATCTGTTCAGCAGTCCCACCAACAGATCTCTAATATGCATTATGTTTACCGCATCTATGCAAGCTTATGAATCTTCTGTGGTTTATGCAGTTTCTCTTGTAGTTGCCCTAGTTTCCACATTGAAGATTTTTTCTAGAGGACCCTATCGCTCACATTTTGGATATACCTTAGGGATGAGTCATATTAAAGTTTCGTTTTACTGTTAGGTTGTGGAATATGGAGTTGGAGAGAGAGAAAGAAACTTGACCCTACTTTTTGAGATCAGCCTCACTCCCCCTACCTTGCCCCAGGAGAAATCTGTGTCCATGTCATTTACAAAACAAAGTTCTTTGTGGGAGAATATCCCTAAGACAATAAAGGGATGTTAACTTGTATCACTAAATGTCCTTACATCAGTCTTTTACTGCATTTGACTGTGTGGAATATGCCCTCCCTGTGGTTTTCTCCAGCCTTGACTTCTTAGTCTTCCTATTTTCTCTTTATCTGACTATCTGTAGTGTTATTTGTAGTGTTAAGTCTGCAGGACTTGGAGTCATGAAGACCTGGGTTCAAATCACACCTCCACCACATTCATGCTATGTGACATTGGTCAAATCATTTAATCAATCTTTCATTTTGATTCATCTTTCATGCAACTTCCCTAATAATAATCCTAATGTACTGTTCTTAATACATTTGGGTTTGTACTCAGAACCCTTCAATGTCTATAGCTTAATGAATTAAAGAAATGCTCATCCTTCAAATTAAAACTCTCAGTCTAACATCAACCTACTTTTCCAACTATATTGCATACTATTCTATCATGTATTTCATGTTGTAATCAAACCAGACTACTCTGCATCTTTTCTCTTTTATCTCTGTAACTTTGCTTACTCAATCTCTAGTGCCTGAAATGGTGGCCAATCACATCACCATCAATTGAAGCACCTTCCTAAAATGCTGAAGTTGTTTCACATTCTTCATAAAGCTTTTCCTGAATCTCTCCTTCTTTCTCTTTGCCCCCACTTGCATTTCCCAGGCTGAATGCATCTCTTCTCTTCACATTTCTCATGCTATATTTTCTTCACTTTTTTCTATTTCACTACAGTCCACATAACAGCATTGTGATATATTGATTTGTCATCTTTCTTTTCCCATTAGATTATAAGTTCCTTTGGAGCAGGATTTGCATATTACTTTATGGTCTGAGTGAGTAGAAATGTGTTTTATTTGTGTTTGAAAAGTACAGTTAACAAAGTTTTATTGAGTACATATTATGTGTGAGGCACTGTATTTAGTTGTAAAGGTGCAAAAGGAAAAATTAAAACATTAATGAACTCGAGAAACATATGCTTTATTTGGGATACATAAAATGCACAGATAAAATATATATAAGATAATATGTGTATGAAATGGGAGATGATGGGGGATATTCATAGAAAAGTTCAGTCCACAAATATTAATTAAGCACTTACTATGTTCTGGGGAGCATGAATAAAGTGAATCCTCAAAGAATATTAGGAGTTCAAAAAGGTACATGTGAGAAAAGAGTACAATCTGGGTATCTGGGCAAGCCTGCACCAGGGCATAGAGGCAGGAGATGAAATCACAAATTTGGAAAATAGTTGGTCAGCTTGACTGTAACTTTGAGTTTGTGTACTAGAATAATGTGAAATAATTCTTTTAAGTTGCATTTCTTACTGGAGCCAGATTGTGAAGGTTTTTAAGTGTCTAGGTGAAAAGTTTGTGCTTTGTCCCAGAGACAATATAGAGTCATGAAAAATTATTTAGTGAAGGTGTGTTTTAAAATAATAATTTGGCCACTGTGTTGTAGATAAGTTGTAGAGAGGAGCAAATGGAAATGGGGAAACCAACTAGGAGTTTGTTTTAATAGTTCAATTGAGAAGTAATAATGACATAAAAAAAGATAATGGCTATATGAATGCCAAGAAGGGGGTGGATTCAAGAGAAGTGGCATTACACAGGGAAAATCAATAAGATAGCACTATTTGTATATGACAGTGAAAAGGAGAAGGAAGATTTATTCATGCATCTCTACCCAACTGGTTACCTCAATGTCTTTTACTTTCTAGTACTGTGCATTATCTCTTATATAATATTGTAGTGAATTTTTCCAATCTTGTCCTTATTAGACTTTGGAATGTATCACTTGATGTACTTTACAAATGAAAAGTTAAAGGCTATCAAGAAGATGATAATTTGGAAAATACAGCAGTTCTTATAAACTCATGTGCATGTGTATATACACAGAGCCTTGAGTGTTTAAATATATTTAATTCAGAAAGCCTCAGGCTCTTGGTGTTATAAATCTTCAACATGTGTACATATAATACATATTGTATACACATAATGAGAACAAAAAGAAAAAAAATAATTTTCCCATAGAAGGCAGTTTGACTTAGATTTGTTGGTTCTGTGTTTTATCCAGGGAAATTATGTTAAACAACATGAACATGTTCATACACTTTGTTTTGGGGTACCAAATACATATTAGTACAAAAGGTACTATCCTGGGTATCTTATTACCTATAAAAAAATGAAGCTTCATTTGGCGGACTGAGATCAGGACAATCCTCTTTGCTGGCACTGCTGCTGAACCTAATAGATGACATTTTATTAAATTCACATGCTGGCCAATTGTCAGCACTTATTTTGCTTGTATGCAATGCAGCTTGCAGCACTATTGATCATGAAATTTTAATATAATGCTTGGAAATGTATGCTGGTATTTCAAGAAAAGACTTGGATTGATTTAGGCCCTCTTTATCCTCAAGAGAATTGTCCACACTGTTTTGTGTATTACCTCTCCCCTCTTGTCTCCTGCAACTGTCTATTCCCACTTCTCATACCATTAAGTAGAAGTAGTGGTCAAAACTTAATTGGGTTTAAGTTTTTCTTCCCAAGTGCCCCTTTGTAAGTATAGTAGCTAAGCTTCAGGTGACCGAACAGTTTATCGTGGTTTAAAAGTTTGGTTTTATTTTATATTATTTATTTCTTTTCCCTGTGAGTTTGATGTGACTTTGAAACACTGGATACAGTCAAGCTCTTGTAATTAAATACACCCAAAATCTGAAATTATGCTACTTAGTCATGTAAGTGGCTTCATAATTAACAGCCTTTTCCATTTACTGGTGACAGAAATGGCTTTTTGATCAAATTCCAATTTTAAGATTTTAGGATTTATTTAAATTCATATTGGACTTTTGAATGATGTCTCTGCCTATATGTCTGCAAAGTAATCTCTCTTCTTCCTCCCCCTTCTCCCCCTTGCCCACATCACTGCTGGCAGATGACGAGCATTGCTTGTCTTTTCTCATGTTGGTCTTATAATAAGATTCAAACCCTGGTCTGCACATTGATTTTTTTTCAACAACTTGATTACTGCAATTCCCTGTTAGCTGCCCTCTCTTCATCTACTATATCAAATTTCAATATGTACAAAGCTGAACTACTAGACTCATGACCTGCACCAAATCTAAGGACGCAGCAGCCTTGGTTCCATTTTATTCCTTTAGCCTCCTGTCAAATTTTGTATTTTTTTCAAGATCTAATCCTGAGGTAGAAAAGGTTTAACTTGAACTCTAATCCCTTTCAATTTAAGAAAATTACTTACCTCCCTAGCTATCTTTAGAAAGAACATGTTCAAATTAATAGTTTAGTGAATTGTTTAAAATCATGGAAGCCTGTCCTTTAAGCTAACTGTAAGAACCTGGTGAACTTAATCCCAAAGTTTACCCTTGATATATCAGTAAATGAAAATATAAATAGAAGTTGTATAGTAAAGCTAAGAAATAGTAGTTCAGTATCCTAAGTCAGGGCTATAAGGTGCTGGTGCTATTGAAACCACAAGATCAAATTGCCTTTGAATGACACACTCCCTTTTCCAAAGGAGTCTAAAGGACAGAGAGAGAGAGAGAGAGAGAGAGATGAATGAATACTGGTCAAAAGAAGATCTCTCTCTCTCTCTTATACATGCTCAAACATATTATGTATATGTGTGTATATACATATATGCATATACATACACACACATATGTGTATATATGTGTGTATATACATATACATATACATATACATATACATATACATATACATATACATATACATGTACATATATATTTACCAATGCCATCTGCCATCTATCTTATCTATTTAGAAGTAGCTAAACTACAATCACGGACATCTTCCTTTACTGATATCAAGCCCAGGTTTCAGGCAAAGACTGTAAAGCCACAAATACAATAATATAAGGCTTCCTGAGTGTGTAAAAGTATGTTTTAGGGTGTCATAAAATGAAAAACAAATAGAAATGTGTTTTATATTATTCTGTCTTTTGTTCTGCTTCATCTACATATTTGTTGAATCCATGACTCATCTCCACCATTAGTATGAATGATCCAAACTTGGATCATTTGGATCACCAGTTAGAAATACTGTTGAAATATTTTCCAGAAAGTATATTTTAAACCTAAAATGTTTCTCTGTAAGCATTTTAATAAGTGAGCTTTATCATTTGCTGTCATTTCTCTAAATCTATTTTTACTTCAAGTTCTGATGTAATATAAAATGACTCTACTGAGAATTTATATGTAAGCTCCTTTCTACTGTGTGCTTAATCAAGTACTATTCTGTGGCTATACATATGTGTGTACATACATGTGCATTTTTATTCTTAAATAATTGGTCAATATCAAGGCAGTATGAGAAATCCATGCACATTGGAGTATGGGAAGATTGGCCTTAAGGCAGACTTTACTGAAATCATTCATTCAGTGATTCCATGTGAATGATTCTCTATCTAGTTCTGAAGTATTTTCCAAGGAAAAAATTTTATCTGTCTATATCATTCATTTCATTCATATTATATATATATAATATATATATATATTTCTAAGTAAAATGATATATATAATGTAAGTATACATATAAATATATATTTATATTATATATAAATATACATTTATATTATATTATAATATAAATATAAATTATATATAAATATATTATATTATATATAATATTATATATATATAAATCTCTAAGTGTATATATATAAGTACAATGGCATATATATATATATCTGGAATGTACTTCACTATTTAAATACATTTATCACATTCAATGGATGATGCGATACTTTGCTACTTAATCACACCATATGAAATTACTTAAATTTTCACATTCTATCCTCTCATCAAACTTGCCTACACTTTCTTCTCCATAAACAACATTTTGTATCATCTCTGTGCCTTTGTACAGACTTTCCCCTATGCCTAGAAGGTAATGTCTCCTCATCTTGGTTTCTCAGATGCCCTAGAGTCTGAGAAAGGTCAGTTCAAGTGCAAACTCCTTCAAAACCTTTTCTCATTCTCTCAATTATTATTTATCTGCTCCCATCATCGTGGTTTTATATCTATATCATCTATCTATCTATCTATTTATGTATCTTTCCTTCTTTCTATCTATCTATCTATTTGTCTCCAATATTTATTTGAGAACATGTTGTCCTCTAACACAACATAAACTCTCTGAAGGATGAGATTGTCTAATTTTGTATTTATATTTGTAACACCTAACCATAGTACCTCGAATGTAGAAGGTACTTGATAAACACTAATTAAATATATAAATGGGTAATTTGATTTATTTTCACAAATTAACTCTGCTCATGTATGAACTTTGAAAACCTTAACAAGAAAAAAAAACCACAGTATAAACCAAGTAAACATCAATATGTATTGGGTACCATCAAATGTATTTCAAGTTTATTTGATTTCATCAATATGGAAACTCTTTCCCTGGGTCAAACTACAAGTTATGGTCTTTAAACATTCTTGAGGTTCAGAGAGGGTAAGATCATAATTGGTAAGTGTCAAAGGAAATACTTGAAAATCCATGTATTTCCAACTCCAAGACTAGTACTACATTTACAATCCCATGCTACCTGTTTCAATGCTAAAGCTATTGTGCAGAAGTATATGGTCAGAAAAAGAGTGATGGTCACATAGTGAAAGTGAGGAAAACATATGGACAGATTAATCACTACACTGATACCGACAGAATGTTTAAAGATCTAGAAAAAGACCTCCACCTTATTGAATAGAAACATAAAAAAAAAGATTTTGTTTGGAAGACATGCCAAACTGAAAGGGTATGGATGGGCCATGATCTGAATTAGTGGAAGGAATATCTCCTTTGATAAATCACTCATCCTTTGGATATTAAAGTAAAAATCTAAGTAAGATATGCTGAGTCAGTAATTCTTAGTAAATTATATCTGTGACATTGCTTTGATAGTAAAACATAAATTAACACAAAAAGAATATAGATACTGACTCCTGCCATATAAATAGTTGAGTATTAGGTATAAG
>NW_020954596.1:71771585-71843116 GCF_900497805.2 Vombatus ursinus | reverse complement strand
TGCCTTGAGTTTTAATAGAGAGAAAATGCATAAGGACTTATACCTAAAAGATCAATATTATCTTATCTTTAAGGTCATACCCTATAGTGCTGTGATTCCTGATAATAAATACATTAGAGAACTTTTTTAAAAATTTCCTTTGGAAGTCTGAGAGGGATAGTTCTTATTGATAGGAATGATCAAGGAAATATCAGAAGAAAAATGACATTTTAAACAATGAATAGAAATTTATCAAAGAAAGATGAGAAAGGAGGACCTTGAAGGCATAGGGGATTAACAAGGTGAAGGGAGGAGGTGGAAGCTTGAAGTATTTTCAGTTGGACAAGAGAATAGACAATATGAATAAAATGTAATATGAGATAAAGCTTGAAGTGTAGGGTGACATCAGTCAAGAGAACATGCCTAGTGTTAAGCAAAGGAGTATGGACATGACTTGGCAAATTACAGAGACCCAAATATTTTGGACTGGAAGGAAATGATAAGATCAGTGCCAGTAGTATGAGATGGAAGGCAAGAGTGTAGACCTGAGAAGACCTGATAGATTATTTCAATAGTTCAGATGGATAGGAAAACAAAACAAAACAAACTACATTAAGATTATGGCAATGGGACATAAGAGAGGGGCAGGCAGATAAAAGATATGTTATGGAGATGAAATCAACAAGACTTAAGGAGAGGAAAAGGAAAGGAAAGAGTCAAATAATTGATTTTCATCCATTCAATAATATGAGAAAGCAACCAAGGTTACAAATTGAGCATTTCAATAAGATTACAATTTAAAGATTGTATTAGATAAAAGCAAACAGATTTCTAAAGCGAATGGAGTTTCTGATTTCACTTTTGTTAATCTAATATTGATCAATCCAAAAGAGCTGAAGACAAAAAGAAGACTCCAAAAACTGATTTACCTTAAACTTGTTCTGTGCCTAAACACAGAAACTAGTATGACTAAGTCTAGGCTACAGATATCAAGATAGGTTTATAGAAAAGTTTAAATGAATATATGCAAATTTATGTCTACCTATAAAAATATAAAAGTTTTCTTTAATTATTAACTTTCCTCTTCATCTAGAGTGCATGATATCAAATATCTGAATGAATTGAATTCTTTGCTTTTTCACTGATTATGTTACCATCATAAAGTTTCAGGTTTTCACTTGGAGGAGAAGAGGGACTGCTTGAAAATTATTAGTAGGTTGCTTTCTTATCAGTCACAGTCTTAATTATTAATTATTGTCTCATTTCTTTCTGTGCATTTTGAGTAAATGTGTGTGAGTGAATGAGTGAAGTGTGTATGTGTGTGTGTGTGTGTGTGAATGTAAATGAGAGTCATGTCAACTTCCCTTCCCCTACTGTGGTAGAGAAATAGACTTGAGAAAGAAAGACACTGATGTGTGTGTGCCTTGACCTAAGAGGCAGCTTTCTGTTGATAATAAGATAGGACTCTTTTGATCCCAAGCTGGACTATCCATTTAGATATAGTCACCTTAAGATCTCCTAGTCTACAGCAGAAATGAGAGAAGATTGTAAAGTAAATTCACAAAGGCAAAGAAGCTTCTCTCACCACCCCCACCACCCCCACCAAGAGGCAAGAGACACTCTAAGTTGTATTGCTTGGAAATCGGCAAAAGGGGCAGACAATTTCTTTGGTCTTAGATCCATAAGTCTCTCTCTCTCTCTCTCTCTGCCAGTTGGACCACAGCCTTTGTTCAAGTTTGTCTCTTTCTCTTTTTTTCTTTCTCTCCCACAAGGATCTTGCACAAGGTTGAAATAAAACTTAGAGACTAGAGATAGAAATCAGTTCAAATAACAGATGCCAACAATAAAATCTAAGATTTTCATTTCAATTGGCTGTACTACATTGTTTTCCACCCAGCCTTACATGAGCAGCCTTTCTCAGTGCTTCCATATATTCTTGTTTCCTTCAATTAATAGTACAACTGAGAATTAAACAAAATAAAACTTTCTGCTGATTTGTGTTAATGGGATTATCAAGTGCTCTAAAGAATACTTCACACCCAAGTGTGAAGGTTTAGATGACCTAAATTGTGCTATCTAAACCATTACAGTTAAGATCCTCAGACCTCTTGCATTATCAGGAGTCACTGTCAGATTTTTCAATAAATCATGCAGATTAATTTGTCAGAGCATCTGGTTCCTTTACAATCCATAACTCTTCCCAAGCAAAGGGCTATATTTAGTGACACAAGGCACGAAGAGAAGAGTGCCTGAAAGGCAGAACAATACACACACATGCATACACACACATGCATACACACACACACACACAACCACCAGTAAATGCTGTTAGAGCTTATTTAGAATTGGAAGAAGGAAAGTAGAACAAAACATACCAATGAAATAAAATTCACCAATTATGCAGGATGTATGAAAAAAATGTTGAGCAAAGGTGAAATATACAAAAGGAGCAGAACCATTTAAAACATACATTATCATTTTGAAATTTTGTTGGTTAGATTTTATACACATTTTTGTTGTTGTTTGTTTTTGGATTTCTTATGAATATTTTTTCTCTCTCCTGGCTTGTCTAAATTTGGATGGCCTAAGATTCATTTGCATGCCTCAATGGGAAGGGAAGGGAGAAAGAGTAGGTACTAAATATTTAAAACTCAAAGTAAAGCATGCTACCACATAAATATGTGTGAAACTTCGGTTTAAGAGTCTATCTTACTTAAACTTTGGTGTAGTAATTGGACTGTTTCCTGCTGAACTGTAACCATTTTCAAAATGTATTGGAAAAATTAATTCCTGCATTTATGCACATTAGTATAGCTGAATATTTTGAAATGAGACCTAATATGCATATTTAAAAGATTATCTAGGATGTTAAGGAACCTATGCCAATGTTGGGAGAGAGACTGATGTTTGTTTTAGTTTTGCTTTTATCCAATATTATAAATTCTATATGCCCAGAGATGTAAAAAGGGCCACGTATACGTGCTTACTTGATGTCCATGGAAAGTTAAGAGAGCTACAGAAAATTTCATAGTAATATGAGCACCCCCTTTCTCCCTCTGTGGAGGGTTTACAGGAGGATATGGATAAGAGTCCTATGAGGCAAGAAGTTATAGATAGGATATAAACTGTGGCATTTAATTAAGTGTCAATATTGTTGAGATCACCAATCAATAGATCAAAAATGAGGGTAGATGAATATGCTGGAATTTCCAAGTTTTTTTCCATAATTTTTGTGATTTATAAATTACAAATATGGTGTGGTGGAAAGGACTTTGTACTCAGAATCAGGAAAGCCCGAAAAGATTCTAGGAGCAACTATTTGACTAAATAGATATGAAATTGGGCGAGTCATTATACCTTTTTGAATTTCTTTTTCTTCCTTATTTTAAGAAAAGAGAATTATATTCAAGTGATCTGTAAGGCCATTTCTGGTACTTTCATTCTGTGTTCCTATGACTCAGTCTTCTCCTTTTCCTTCCTATTTTATTTATGTATGTGTTTTAACATCCCTGCCAGAGGACCTTCAGAAATAAGCGATGATCTTGAGAGATGGACCAGGAAAAAAAAAATCTCACAAAGACTATGACACTTGAATTTGACCTTGACAGAAGATTAGAATTCTGGGGAAATGATGATGAAGTGATGAATTCCAGTCTTAGGGATGGATTGTGCAAATGCTCCAAAAAGGGAGTTTAAATCTTTAGATCAGATAACAACTAATCAGTAGGTCAGTTTCACTGGAATGAAGAGTGTAGAAAAGGAGTTAATATGATACACATCTGTCAAGGTCATCTAAAGTCAGTTGATGGAAAGCTTTAAATGTTAATCTGAGAAGTTTTTATTTTTATCCTAGAGAAAACAGGGAGACACCAAGAGTTTTTTGTTTTTGTTTTCTTTAGGAGTGACATAGTCTAATCTTTAATGTATGCATTGGGATGATTATTTTGGCAGTTATGTTGTAACTCAGAGAGGCAATACTTAGGCCAGAAAAAAAAGCAATTAGAATATCATCACAATATTCCATATGAGACATGATTGACTTTAGGGTTGACCTAAGAATAGAGAGAAGATGATGGACATAGTGAAGAGTTAGAATCAAGATATTTTCACAGAATTGGAGAAAAATAAAAAGATGGAGGGACCATTGTTGCCATGCAGTCCTACCCATATCCAAAAGAAATCCCCGTAAGGTATATTACAAGTGGTTTCTAGTATGAAAAAAATAATCATAATTAAAGTTAAAGAACACATTGCCCAGCACAGATCCTTGTGGTTCACCATTGGAGATCCCTTGCCTTGCCATACTGTCATTGTACCATTAATTGCCCCTAGAATCTAGCCATCTAATGAGTTTTGAATTCATCTGATTATATTACTCTCTCTCTCTCTCTCTCTCTCTCTCTCTCTCACACACACACACACACACACACGTCTACTCCACAAAAATAATATGAGGTCATTTATCAAAAACTTTGCTAAAAGCTTAATAAACTCTATCTACAATACATCCCCCATCTACTAGTTTAGCAACTCTGTCAAAAACAGAAATGAGGTTAGCTTGCCATAATGTGTTATTGACACATTGTGTCACTGCTTTCTTCTTTAGATGTTTGCCAACCTTTGTTTTGATGCTTTGTTCTATAATTTTCTCAGCTCATTGTTTAGTTGTTTCAGTCATGTCCAACTCTTCAAGTCTCCATCTGTTTTTTTCTTGCCAAAGATAATGGAGTGGTTTGTTATTTCCTTCTCCACATCATTTTGCAGATGAGGAAACCGAGGCAAACAGGATTAAGTGGCTTTCCCAAAGTCACACAGCCAGTGAGTGTCTGAGGCCAAATTTGAACTTGCAAAGATGAGCCTTCCTGACTCCAGATCTGATATTCTGTCCACTATGCCACCTAGTTGCTCCTTAATTTTCCCACTAACCTATAGTTTATAAACTGTTCCATTCTCTGTTTTAAAAACATTTATCAGGGCAGCTAGGTGGTGCAATGAATAGAGTTCTGGCCTTGGAGTCAGGAGGACTTGAGCTCAAATCTAGCCTCAGACACTCAACACTTACTAGCTCTGTGACCCTAGGCAAGTCACTTAACCCCTGATCTCCACACACACACACACACACACACACACACACTCACACACAAAACGCAAAAAACAACCATTTATCCCCTTTTGCTATGCCTATTCCATTATCAATGCTCTTTTGTATGTCACTAACAGTGGCCCAGTAATCACATCTGCCAGTTAATTTAGGAAGTGATTTATTGGAATGAATAAGGCTGGTAGATCTTTGGACAAAGGTGATGTTTGTAATTTTATAATTTTCAGAGAGGTTTTATTGAGAATGTGGATGGGGGGGAGGTCAGAAAAGGCATCTGGGTGTGGCTGAGCAACACTTTTCTTATGTGCATATCCATGTGCAGTACTTTGTTGATTGTCTTCTACATGAATACTATAATTAAATAAGCTGTAGCATGTGTCCCTGAGGTACTAAAAATGTGACTGTCCATTTCATTCTCTGCCTGTTAGCTGTTGTACCTGTATCTACGGGCTGGAGTTTTAATGAAAGATATGTCTAGCATCTGAAGAAGTTGAGAGCTTGAGAATACTTTCCTTGATATGGTTCTCCCAAGGAACCTTGATTATTCCAAGTTCCTGGATCCTGACAAAGGGAAAGTTTTGAGCAGGTCAGTGAATTTCCATCTTGGCCTTTAATTACCACACAGAAGTAGCTTTTACATTTTTCTAACCATCTGCAAATTTACACATGATCAGCTTAGATTCATTAGCATCATAAATTTACATTTTTTCAGTGTTTAAAAATGGTATACTAGTTGAAGAAATTAAAACTGGATTTAGTTTTTTTTCCTCCATGTACTTTAATTTTACCACTTCTGGTCTACATATCTCCCCAGGCTTGACCTTCTTCTCGTGGTAGACTATAGATTTTAGCCAAACTCTACTGACATGCAGAAGTGACAAAAATTATACTTTCCATATCTCTTGTAAGGAATGTGTAAACTAAAAAGCTTTTGTGGAAGTAATTCAACCTGAAACCTACTTATTATGGGTGGATTGTGTTTTCTAGTAAGAAAGAGAATTACAGAGGTTCAATAAATGATGGGATATAAGTGGAACACTGGAGATACAGCTCTGCCTCAAACCACTTAGGTAAAGCAAATACTGAAATTGCTTTCTATCATCTGGCAAAAAGTGATCAGAAATGAGATATCCAGGATTAAAGCAATAAAGCTTACATGCAAACTTGAAATGCTTAGTACTCTCTTCTATTTGAAATTTCAAAAGAAGGCCAAAAGAAAAGGAAGTTTTAGGAAATTACAATGATTAGGGGAACTCTAAATATATTGTACTTAGAAGCAGAGGAAATCTAAACTTAGATACAACAGATAAGAGTTTCTTACTTCATTCTGACTTGGGAAAATGAAAATTCAAAAGTTTTAGGAAAATTTATTGCTGAATAAACAACAACAACAACAAAAATATTTTTATAGCTGTCAGGTAGTCTATTAAGTTTCAGGCTCTATATCAGAGGAGTGACCTTAGTCTGAAACTTAAGTTGTTCAGTTGGTTTGGTTGATCAGTCAATCAATAAACACTTATTAAGTGCCTGCTATGTCACAGGTACTTTTCTAAGATCTGGGGATACAAAAAGAGATAAAAGACAGTCACTTCCCTCAAGGAGCTTATAATGTAATGGGGAAGATGACATACAAAGACATATATGCAAAGACATCATGCACATAAATATGTGTGTATTTTATATATATATATATATATATATATATATATATATAATATGTGTGTGATAAATAGGAAATACTTAACAGCAACTGATCATAAACCTTGCTTCCATGACTGTAGACAAGCAAAGTAATATTGACATGATTCATTAAGTCCACTTGTGCAAGACACTCTACTAGACACAAGGGACACATAGATAAAGGTTAAGATCATTCTTGCCTCAAAGAGTTTAGTGTCTGCCGAGGGATCAAGCATTTGCAGGAAGAACACTAAAACCTTGAGTTCAATATTATCATTCCTTAAATGGTGGCCCTTGAATTAGGTCTTGAAGGGAACTAGAATTTCAAAGACATGAAAGTTTGGAAAAAATGCCTTCTAGGTATATGGGAGAGTTAAGATATTGGAATCTGTCTTACTTGAAAGAATAGTTTGGTTGAGGAGAGTAGGTTGGTTTGGCTGGAAAATAAAATGAGCAAATATGAGTAATATGAACTATGCCTAGGAAGGTTAATGAGAGACAGACTATGAAAAGCTGTAATGACCAAGCTGAGTCATTTAAATTTCATTATAGACACTATAGAAGATCTCCAGAAATTCTTGAGAAGGGCAAGGATTAGTCAGAACTGTGCTTTAAAGAGATTATTTTGGCAACTATGTAGTGGATGGATGGATTGAAGAGGGGCAAGACTGGTAGACAGAAGACTAACTGAAAGGTTAATATTGCAAGTGATAGGTAAAATGGCCTGAACTTGGTGGAAGCCACGTGAATGAAAAAAAAAATACTGAGTACTTATTATGCACTGTGCTGAGCATCGAGGATATAATTTTAAAAAGGTTACACCTCTCTGTTCTCAAGGAACTCATATTCTAATGGGGAAACAATGCATATGGGAGATTTCAGTTGCTAGTCAGAAGAAAAATCTCATGGTCCTTAAGGTATTATGGCAAAACAGATGACAATGCTTCTTCTTTAACATCATTTCCACTGAAAAAAATCACATCAGTTTCTAAGGCTGAACCATTTAACAGTGTCAGGGACTGTGGCAAGATTTTTTTTTTTTCTGGGATGTTAATAGCTATGGTTGTAGCACCTGCAGAAGTAGTTGCCAGTTGCAATTCCACAGGGCTTACTTCCCAGAATCATGGATGTGGGAGGTAGGCTAGAAGTACTTATGTTCCCAAAGCTCTTTGGTTTGGGGTCCTGGGCTTTCTCAATGGAGTTCTGAGGGGAGATGGTATGCAGGTGGCAGTGATGGTTTGATTTGCCTGCTGCCTCTCATTTGTACCTCAGGGTATCCTGTTTCCCTAGATAGGCTGGTTTACCTTCTTTCTGGGTTGTGGTTGGTTGGCAGTTGGTGAGTATTTATGGCCCCTTCATGAGTAGAATTGCTTCACTGGGTAATGACTGTAAGGGCTGAGCTGAAAGATCAGTGATCTAAAATATTGCCCCTCCTAGTTTGTTAGAAGTTGCTACTGGTTGTGATGAGGAAGATCATTACTTTCTCCACCATGATTGCTTCCTTCAATGATACTTGCAGTGGCTGGGCTGGAAGGCACTCTTATTTATAAAACTCTTGAGACCAAGGCCCTGGTCTCTGTCCACTGAGGTCTGTGGGGAGAACAAGTTGGTGTTGTTTTTTTTTTTTTTTGATTTGCCTGACACCTGATGCTTTCTGTCTCTTCCCCAGGGTGAGAGCCTTGCTATTTCAGCTAAAAAGAAGAGGACATATATAAAAGATGTTGTGATGGTAGGATTGGTTAGGATTGAACACATGACATGTGAAATGATTTCAAATGTCTTTGAAAAACACTCAGACACGAAAAGGAATGTGAGAGTGAGTTACTGCCTTTAGTACTGAATTGTTTAATACTTAATACTTAAGGAGAGGGAAATAATGGAATTTCTAGGACCTACCACCATGTCCAGTATTTCATAGACACTTAAAAATACTTATTTCTTGGTCAAAAGAAGGCCAATCAAGAAGGTCTTAGTCTTCAGGTTGTGAATCCTTTACAAAACTCAACTTTTAATTTTCTGTGTGATTCTCACAGCATAACAACTTCATTGTACCTATGATTGCTGAATTTTTTAAACAAAAGAACAATGGCATTATCAAACCTCAGTATAACAGCATGAAATGAGCATTAGAGAAATGCTTATGCAGTGCATCTGAATGAATTTCTGTAACATTTACCTAAATTGTATTAAATATCATATAAAAAGTAAACTTACTTCAAAAAAGAAAATTCCCATACATTATAACCACACCATATACTTTGTGTTTGAAATGGTATACCCCTTTCAACAAGGATTTCAAGAAACACATTTTAAAGAAATGCATTTTATAATCATATGGCAACAGTCTTGTTCCTGAGATTTTGGTTGCTGCATCATATTTTGCATAAAGATGCTTGAACACAACTAAGAATGTGTCCCTAAAGGACCTGTGATCTCCCTAAAATGAGGCATTACTTTTGCCACCAGAGGAAATCTTCAAGTAATAATTCATTTTTCTTATTTTTTTCCTATTATAAGGGTCCTGTGTCTGATCTGTAGTGAAACTGCAACAGTCATGGTAGGAATTGGCTAACAATTTTTATACATGGAATGACACAAGATAATTATCTACAACTTATAGAGCTATCTCAGTGAGTCTAAGAACAATATGAGATCCTCTAGTGATATAAAAAGAAAAAGAGTGAGGTCTGTGATGAAATAATGATTTTTATGTTCAGAGCTTTCAGAACATACCCACAGTTGGGGGGATGATGTTCTAGATTGTTCTGTGTCAGAAATGGAGTTCCAACAAGATGGTGTTATCATCATAGTTTCACCTAATGCCAGAATATGAATACCCAATTAATGTTGATATGGCAAGTATCATAACAATACACAAGGTAATCAAGTGTAGAGTTAATAAGTAAATATACAGCTCCTCTGATTGTCACCTCAAAGGTTAGGAGAGATGATAAACAGAAGGTGCTCAACAAAAAGAGCTGTCCTGTGATACCAGTGACTCAGCCATGTCCTTTCTAAGCTCCAGAGACTCACTTAGATGTGTTCTCTGAAGGCAATGAAGATTGCTTCAGGGCTCTAAATTAGTGATCACTCTATCATCACTGGTAGTAAAGTTCACTCTCCCATCTTCTTATTTACTGAACTGCATAATAGCCTCACATGGCAGATTCAGGTTTTCCCTTGCTGTAATTGGCAGATTGGTGCTTTCCAGGGTGCTGACATAAAGTCAGATTTAGATGATCTCTCTATTCAGTTGACACCATTGTGGGATGGCCAAACTATTCAAGCTAACAACTGGCACCTCCAGCCACCTGGAACACCTCATGAGGTTTGGGATAAAATGCTTAGCTGGGATTAGTCAGAAGTTACCCTCAAACTAAAACAATAACAAAGCACCAGTGCAGAGAAATTACATGACCTACATTTAAAATGGAGTTCTTTAAAAGATCATAAAATCTGCATCAATTATTTTAGAAGGAAATTATATTTTGAGTGACCCAGTTTGGATGAAGGAATTATTTACTCTCAGAAATTCCAATAAATATCATAGACTACTCTTCTAAGGAACAGTCTTCTTTTTAAAAACAGTTTAAAAATTTCAAATTTTGAGTAGTTACTACCATGCCAAAAAATTTTAAAAAAGTATGAAAAGATGGAACATAGAATCAAGAAAGTTGGAAACAGGGAAATAAACAAGGAGAAAACAGTGTCCAAATTACTAAGAATAAAATATGATAAATTCATTTAATTTCCTGTGCCTCAGTTTATCAAGAAAGAAAACCTCCTACATGTTAATTACTTATTTTATTTTCAATAAACATCAAGTAGTTAATTTTTAGAAGGTATTGAAATCCTTCCCACAGAATCTTGATATTAGTATAAGTAGAATTATCACAAAATTATAATTGACATTCTTCTTGTTTTTCAGAAGTTCTTTTTGTAGGAAAGCAAATTTATTCTGTTTATTATAGATCACCCACTCCTCCAAATGGTCCTAACCACAAACTAAATAAAAATGATTAATTATCTTATATTGCTACTAAATGCAACACAGACTCACTAGATATACTAGTGAGAAATACAAAATGGCCTGGTGAGAAGACATCTGTATTTCTGTCCAACTCTTCAAAAGCATTCCTCCTGCTGTCATTAGATCAAGCATTCAATAACAATGCAACAGAAGTCTAATCCCCAGGACATCTTGGGTGTATTTAATGCCCTCTTGACATGATATCATTACCTTATGAAACATTTCAGGGTTAATTGTTTTATTTAGGCATCACTCCCTATCTGTTTAGAGTATACAAAATGGAATTTAATGTGCCTTTAAATAGACTCTTGCTGGGAATGCAAATTAAATGATAGCAACATAAATAATATTTTCTATTACCCTAACACATTTTAGTTAAAAAGTCACTTAACCATCATCATCATAATTAGCATTTATATTGCAAGTTAAAACTTGCAGATCTCTTTACAAATATTATCTTATTTTTCTTCATAAAAACTGAGAGGTAGGTACTGTTATTATCTCCATTTTATAGATGAGAAGACTGAAGAAGACAGAGGTTCAGTAAACTTTCCAAGGTCACATATGCTGTATATGCAGCCGATGCAAAGAAAAAGCTCAAAAACTTCCTTTTATTCCCCAGCTGATAAGTGGTCAAAGGATATGAACAGGCAATTTTCAGATGAAAAAATTAAAGCTATCTATAATCTTATTAAAAATGCTCTAAATCACTATTGATTAAAGAAATGTAAATTAAAATAACTCTGAAGTACCACATTTCACTTATCAGGTTGGTTAACATGACAAAACAGGAAAATGACAAATGTTGGAGGAGATGTGGGAAAATTGGAACATGAACACATTGTTGGTGGAGTTGTGAAATGACTCAACCACTCTGGAGAACAGTTTGAAACTATGCCTAAAGGGCTATAAAACTGACCCAGTAATGCCACTTCTAGCTCCATGTCCTAAAAAGATCATAAAAATGAGGAGAGCACCCACATATACAAAAATATTCATGGTAGTTCTTTTTGTGGTGACCAAGAATTAGAAATTGAGGGGATGCCCATCAGTTGGGGAATGGCTGAACAACTTGTGGTACATGCATATAGTGGAATACTATTGTTCTGTAAGAAATGATGAGTAGGTGGATTTCAGAAAAACCTGGAAAGACTTAAATAAACTGGTGCTGAGTGAAGTGAGCAGAACCAGGAGAACATTGTACACAATAACAACCACATTGTATGATCACCTGTTTTGATAGACTTACCTTTCCTCAGCACTGCAATGATCTAAGACAATTCCAAAAGACTCATGATGGAAAATGCTATCCACATCCAGAGAAAGAACTATGGAGTCTGAATGCAAATCAAAGCATTCTGTTTTTTCTCTCTCTTCTTTCTTTCTCATGGTTTTTCCCTTTTGTTCTGATTCTTCTTTCACAACATGACTAATGTGGAAATATGTTTAATATGATTGTACATGGATACTCTATTTCAGATTGCATGCCATCTTGGGGAGGGGAGAAGGACGGAAGGGAGATAAATTTAGAACTCAAAATCTTACAAAAGTAAATGTTAAAATCTAAAAATAAATAAATAAATAAAATGATGGAGGAGAAAACCTTTCTTTTAGGAGCATTCAATTTAGTGGAACCTATGATGTATTCATAGATAGATAGATAGATACATAACATACATAGACATAGATATATAGATACATAAACAGACATATACATATATATGTCTTTATATTCACAAACATGAAAAAACTTGGTATATATACATAAATACATATATGTGTATACAGAGATAGAGAAATAAATGTATGTGTATATATATATAGTGCTTATATATACTTCCATATACACATATGAGCCCACAGATGCAGACACACATATACATACACATATGTATACATTTACCAAATCAGATCAATACTGTACTCATAAATTACTTGATAATTACCAATTAAAATGGCTCCCTAAAATATTCAACCAAATTTTTTGATTGTTTTGTAAAGATTATTTCATCTATGAAAATATCTCAATACTTCATATTTTTATCAATTACAAAATAGAAAAAAATCTTTGAACAATCCATCAAGGACCTCCAATCAAATTCTAAATATAATATTTTGTGACTTTTATTCAAAAGTAGGTAATGGTAGTGATTGGGTCAAGGAACAATAAAATTATATTGTAAATTATTATTCATAATCCATAAAAGGCAGAGACCCAGAGCCAGTACATCTACTCAAATGTCTCATACCATTATACAATGACAATTTTGTTCAAGAAGAGGGTAAGAAGATACTAGATGTGGCAAACATTAATGAAATGAGGCATCACATAAATAAAATTAGTTTTGTATTAGAAGGAAAAATCTATTTGTAGAGTTATTAATCACATCAGAACTATATGTCTCTGTGCAGTTCAATCAAGCTTTCTTTCCTTTTTCCCAACAGCATATGGAAAATTGCCTCATGAATTCAATGTTCCCAATTGAAAATCCCACCTCTTTAACACAACTATTCTCTAGCAATAATATAAACAATGGAATAACATTACCTTGAAATAATTGAAATTCAGTTAGCACAAAGGGTAAAAAAGAGAATCAAGAAATATATAAGTAGACTGAAATATGTAGCCTTCTATCAGTGTTGATTTCCATGTAAGAATCTAGGTAAAAGACAAATTGTTGAGGGCATGTGTGACTAATAATTAACGTATATTGGTCACATTGTGAGAATGAAAGAAAACATAATTATAATCAAGTGCTACTTCGATAAATGCATCAAGGATCTGTGGTTTTATTGGAGTGGGAACTCTGTCCATTTCCACAGATCAGATTCCCTATCTATAACTTGTAGACTTGGAGAGTTGCCTGAGACTCAAATAGGTTGGCATGCCTATGGTAACATAGAGAGTGTCAGAGACATGATGTGATCACAAGCCTTCCTGACTCCACAATCAGCACTACGTTCCCTATGCCATCTGCTTCTTGGTACATTGGTAACCCAGATGACAATATAAACAAAGATGACCTCCAGGGCATGGGATGAATCCACTATGTAGGGATTAAGATGAATAAAAAAAAGATAAGAATGTGTGAAAGGGGCATAATCTATGCTGGCAAAGTACTACCACATAAATGAAATCACAGACTCACCAAAGTGTAAAACCACAAAGTTCAAAATAGCTGTTGGAGAAAGGAAGATATATTACTTAATGTGCTTGAAAGAGCACAAAAATGGAAGATCTAAATTCAGATATTGTCTCTGCTGATAACTAACTATTGACCTTGGCCATTTAATAGTCACTGAACATCTCAAGGCCTCAGTTTCATCATCTGTTATGATTTTCTGATTATTTTATCTTGACTTAACCTAGTATATATATAAAAAATTGGAATTTGCCATTTAATTTAAGAAGTGACAGGGTTGTTGCATGTCAGTCTCCTTCATCCAGTATATATTCAAGGTAAAATGGCCTGCTTTCCACTTCTCAACCATTACATCCTATCTCTCACCTACATTTCTTTATACAAGTTGTCTCACCATGAAAAAATGTACTCCTTTCTCACATCAACCTTGTAGTATTCTTAGTTTCCTTAAAATCTCAGCTCAAGTGTCATCTTCTATATTAATCCTATCCTGATCCAGTCCAGAGGCTAGGGGCCTCCTCCTGGATGTATATGTACATACATACACACACATACATATTACATATATTTCACATATTCACACATATATTTTATATGCGTGTGTGTTCAAGAAGGCAAACACCTCTGATGTGACGGCTTGCTAAAGTCTTTTCAGGGATACTCATCCACTTTTTGTATCTACCTGGCATTCAACTCCACATGTGGGTCCAAGAAGCTGTAGCATGCCCAGCGGCCACACACCATAAACCATCTCATCAGACAGGCTAAATCAGGTTGAGTGTAACTGATAAGCTGCAAACCTGTTGGTGAGTTAGAGGAATGTTTATCCCAAGCATGTAAAGACTTCCCTTGGTGGAATGGCAGAATGAAAACAATTTATTCCAACAGCCATGAAGGTGGCTGAAGCAGGCACTGTGGAGTGCTTAGGGCTTGATCAGGCATTGAAGATGCCAAGGTCATCTGCTGCATCCCAGGCTATTTCTAGACATCCTGGTTTTTGTCTTGTCGTTAGACCTTGATGACTCTGGAGGAGTTTGTGGCTGATGACTTTGTGCCACTCTGTCTCACTTAAATCCAATTCATCCACATCAAGATGTCACCTTGTGGTGTCATAGGTCCTCTTCAAAAATGAAGTGTAAACTAATATTTTATACACACACATATAAGGAGAGAGAGTATATACATACATATATACACATATATACATATATATATATACACATATGTCTTTATATGTTTAAATTGTGTTGTCATGAAGCATTTCCATTCAACAGAATATAAGTTCCTTGAGAGCAGGGTCTCTTCCATTTATGTTTTTCTCTCCCCTGTTTTCTAGTCCACTCCTTGATACTCTATATGTAGTTAATAAATACTTGCTGAATAAATTCATACATTTAAATCAATTAACTAAGAAATTAAGCTTTAGAACAAATGAATATCCATCACCCTCCTGCATAAGAGAAAACAAACTTTCAGATGACAACCAGTGGCATGGGGTGATTTAACCTGTTATAGGAAATAACTTGTTAGAGCAGATGCTTTCTTTCATGTTGTTGCTGCATAACTGAAGATAAGAAAATACTAAATAGTTTGGCCTGGAGCTCAATTTCCTCAAATGAAAATTACTACAGTGCCTTTTCTGACTTGGATAAAATTCTTCACTTACTCCTGTGACTGTGTGGTTACAATGAGACAAGTGGATTCTCCTTATAAATCTCTTCTTCAGAGAACACAAAGAGAGCTAGCTCCCTGTATTGATTTTCAAAGTAGAAAACCCCAGGGAGCAACACAAAACTTAAATGATATAGAAAAGAAAAAAATATCTTAATACCACTGAGTACAAAAGCTGATCACTTGTTCCTAGTGTTAAAATTTTCTATCCATTGAATCTACTCCAACAATGCTAAAGTTGCTCTAATACATTAGAATTAATTCAGATGATTTAATAGTCAACAAAAGTGGCAAACTTCCTTTACCACCAGTCTTTAATTCATATTAAATACTCTTTTATGAACAAATGTAACTCCTACATTCTAGGAGCTTTGTACTGAGGCAGCCAAGTGGTTCAGTGAATAGAGCACTGGGCTGGGAACCAGAAAGGCTCAACTTCCTGAGTTCAGGTCTGACCTCAGACATTTACTTAGCCATATGACTCTGGGCAAATCACATAAGCCTCTTTGCCTCAGTTTCTCATCTGTAAAATGAGCTGGAGAAGAAAATGACAAACCACTCCAGTATTCTTTCCAAGAAAATCCCAAGATGAGGTCATGATGAGTCAGACACAACTAAGACAACTCTGCAACAATTCCTATATTCTATGCACTTTGGATTCTACCTGGCTTTTGTTGATTGACACAAATTTTCAACATGTGTCATGCAAAGGGTTTGATATATCAGAGGCAATGTGATAGTGATGAAGAGCAGACGTAAGCAGAGGAAATGTCCTTACTTAGAATCTAAATGGAGAATTGATATTACTTGTGTCATTATTAAATAAAGCCATAGGGTGATATTAGATATATTCTTTAACTCTAGCTTGTTCACCATAAGCTAAATGCCAATTTGGCACTTATGATGGTTGGCAAGTCTCCTATATAATACAGGAATGTTGAGATTCCTTTAAATATATCTCTACCTTCTAAAAGTCTACTAATAACATAATATTAGTAGCTGGGGAGCAAGTGAATAGCATGCTCTACCTGGAATCAGGAATACTCATCTTTGTGAGTTCAAAACCAGCCTCAGATACTAGCCTTTGTGACCCAGAACAAATTGCTTACTCTGTTTGTCTCAATTTCCTCATTTGTAAAATCATCTGGAGAAGGAAATGGCAAACTGCTCCAGTATCTTTGCCCAGAAAACCCTAAATGAGATCACTGAGCTGGACACAGTTGAAAAATGAATGAATAACAAAAAAAAAAATACATAATATATTGGGATACTTTTTTTTCATCACCCTGAAACTATCTCTATATTCATATTTAATATGAACTTAGCAACTTTTTAAATTCTAAAGACTGAACATTTCTAATTGAGGAAGACATTGTCCTAGAGCACAGATTACTGGATTTGGAATTAAAGGAGCCATTTATTACCTGCAAGAATTAGAAGAAGCCATTTAACCTCTTACTTCAATCACTTATAAAAACACGGTCATGGACGAAATGACATCTAAGGTCCTTTCTAGCTTTAAATCTATTGAATTATGTGGTACCTATCTAAACTGTCAGTTAATGTCACACTTTTTTTCAGCAGCTTGGGAAAATAGATGGAAGATTTCAGTAATGATATTTATTACAAATAGCTCATTTTTACTCATTTGGTAGTTTAGGTGCCCTTAATTATAATGATCCCCATTAATGAACAAGTATTGCAAACACTGTGATATGAAGTTTAATAACATCCTCATGGACCAGTGATTTATATTTATAGCTAGTAACTATGATGTCAGGGAAATAGCTTGAAGTTATGAATTTGCAGTTTTGTACCTATTGAAAGCAATGCCAGATTTTTCTTTTGCTGAAGAAATTTTTTAAAAAAATATGTATTTCTTGTCATTTCAGTGAACAGAAAATTGAAAATAGTTCAAAGTTTTTCACAAACTATTTCTATTTTTCATGGTAATAACAAAAACAAATAAATCCTTGTCAACAAAAAAATGAAATCCCCAACAGATTTGACATAAAAGTTAAAACGTCCTTTGAATTATAGAGGGTAACTATTTAAATGGTTTAATGGAAAATGCATTTTGTTATTAGTCTCAAAAGCTATCTTTAAAATTCCATTTTCTTTTTAATTTACCTTAGTCCCAAAGTGCACTGATATAGGATTCTTTCATCATTGGTGGTGATCAGTACCCAATGCCTATGTATGGGCTGGGTTGAGTAAAGAACTGCAAAAGAGAGGAGAGCACTTTAATTTTCTTTGGACTGTCTTCAAGTTCATAAGTGTCTTCATGTCTTTTCAACCTCATCAAGCTATGCAGTCACTCTAGGCACATTTGGCTTCCATTTCAAGAGAAAAAAAATGGAAGATGCCTACCCCACTTCAGGTTGCTGAAGTAAAAGACCCGCTGACATGAGAAGACCTAACAATCTCCACCATATCCCTATATCCAATTTATTGCACAAGAGACTTCATAGAATTCTTTGCATGAGATCTAGGACTCTTTTTTGTTTCAGTTGGTCTGAGTTATTTCACTCCCAATAGGAGAACTTCTTCCCTTGTTCCCTTCCCCCCTCCCTGCTATATATTCTTCAATGTATACTTGTTCTGATTTTTTACTTGATATTGACTTGGATTTTTTTTTAATCTGTGCTCATTGTGGAATGATATTTGATGGGAAGTTAAACCTTAGATATAAAATTTGGTGTGTTGCAATTATGTCTTGTTTTGGTCTCCCTGACCACTATCCCCTTCTATTCAGTATAGTAAGTTTATAAGTAGCTAGTTGTTTATATTGTTATTTTTGTTGTATTGTCCTTCATTTTCAAAGAGGACCCATAATATCACAGGTGATGTCATGACTTGTGTATTTAAGTGAGGTAGAGTTGCACAAAGTGGTCAGCCTTATTCTCTTTTCCTGAGTCATCAAATTACAATAACGGGACAAAAGTCAAGATGACTGGCAACAACCTGGTAGGACCAAGCTCTGAGCACTTTACAATGACTGCTTCAGTAACCTTCATGGCCACTGGAATACATTATTGACATCTGCCCATTCCACTGGAGGGAAGTCTTCACATACTGGGGGTAGACATCCCAACTCACTGCCAGGTTTGAGGCCTGTCAGTTATCCTCAACCTGATTTTGCCTTTCTGCTAAGATGATTTAGTGGGATGTGACTGCTGTACATGCTACAGCTTCTTGGAGCCACAAACCAGGTGAATCAGATGGACACCAAAGGTGTATAAGTAGCCCTGGAAAGGGCTCAGTAAGCCTTCATACCAGAGGTGATAGTCTTTCTGAACACTCCATACACCCCAAGTAGTTAGTATAAAGTATCAGTTGAAGAAAGTAAGATTGAAAAATGGAACCTAGAATTCATGGACAAACTCTCCCAGAAATCAAAGAAATATAACTTTAAAATTGTATTGTATATTAACCAAAATCAAATCCTGGGCATATATGCTAAATCCAAAGCATATGTAAATAATATATGCTAAATCAGCTATCTAGGCTTTTCTTTCAGGGCCTTTTGCTCCTATGATATGTAAATCTCAGATAAATTCCATAAGTTCACAGTAAGACCAGCAGAATAACAAATTATTTTGATAGCTTTGACATAACATGGATATGTTAACTTTAAAGATTTACTAACAAATTTGAGATGATTTGGATATGTTGTTAGGGGACACAAAGATGAATGAGATTTTGTTCTTGCTTGCTAAACTCCCCATCTAATTATGATGTGGATATGCACACAAAGCTATTTTTAAAAGCAGAATAGGACAACAGAAATAAAAAGTTTGCTACTGGAATTTAAAGGAACAGGCTACTCCTTACACCTTTATTCAAGAGAAAATATGACAAAAGAGAGAGAAGTTTGGCTAATGTCAAGTTCTCCAGCAATTATATATAACAATGTTAAAGTGATTTAGTGGATAGAGCATTGAAATTAAAATCAAGAAGATTTGCTTTCAAATTCTATCTCAGACAGTCATTAGTTGTGTGTCCTTGGGAAATAAACCTTACAATTATCTGCCTCAGTTTCCTCATCAGAAAAATGATGATAACAATAGTAACTACCTTGATTTGTTGTGGTAAGGATAATATTTATAAAGTTATTTGAAAATCTTAATGTGTTGTATGTGTTAGCTATTTGTCCAGCTAAATAAATTTTAAATATTATTTAAATGATCTATTTGAAACATTAACATCATGAGTCTTTTGGAATTTTCTTTGACCGTTGTTTTGATCAGATTAGCCAAATCTTTCACAGTTGATTATCATTGCAACATTGCTGTTACCGTGCAGAATGATCTTCTGGTTCTTTTCATTTCACTTTGAATCAGTTCATATAGGTATGTAATGTTTTTTTTTCTTCTGAAACTACCCTCTTCATCATTTCTTTTAACACAGTGTTACTCCATCACAATTATATACCACAATTTGTTCAGCCATTATGCAATAGAGGAACATCCTCTTACATTCCAATTCTTTGCCACCACAAAAAGAGCTGCTATGAATATTTTTATACATGAGAGTTATTTTCCTATTTCTTTGATCTCTTTGGGATGCAGAAGTAGTACTGGTATTGCTGCATCAAAGGGTATGCACGATTTTCATAGATGTTTAGGCATAGTTGCAAATTGTATTCCAGAGTGGTTGGACAAGTTCGTAACTCCATCAACAGTACCTATTGTTTCACATTCCACCCAGCATTCATCATTTTAATTTCTTGTTATTTTAACCACTTGGATAGGAGTAAATTGGTACCTCAAGGTTATTTTAATTTGCATTTCTCTAATCCATAGTGATTTTTAGAATTTTTTAATGTTGCCATTGAGAGTTTTCATTTCTTCTTCTGAAAACTGCTTGCTTTTAGTCTATGAATATTTATCATTTGGGGAATAGTTATTAAAAAAGTTCAATTCCCTATATATTTGAGAAATTATACCTTTAACTGAGATACTTGCTGTAAAAAAAAAAATCTTTCCAGGTTTTTTTTTTCCTTTTTCTAAAAAAAAATAGCTGCATTGATTTTGTTTGTGCATTTTTTTTGTATTTGATGCAATAAAAATTATTTATTTTACTTCCTGTGATTCTCTTTGTCTTTTGATTGGTCACAAACTCTTCCATTATTCATAGGTCTTACAGGTAATTTTTTCCCATGCTTCTCTAATTTGAATATGATATCACTTTTTAGGTCTAAATCATATTCTCATATTAAAATTACCTTGTTAGTTAGTGTGAGATATTGGTTTATGCTTATATCCTGCCAAGCAGCTAGCTCTCAAGTTTTCTCAGAGATTTTTGTCAAATGGTGAATTCTTTCTCCTAAAGCTTAAATCTTTGGTTTTTCAAACACCAAATTACTATGGTCATTTACTACTGTATATTGTGTACCAAATTACTTCATTTATCCACCACTCTATTTCTTAGACATTACAAGATTGCTTTCATGATTACTACTTTGAAATATAGTTTAGAACATGGTACTGCTAGATTATTTCCCTTCATATTTTTTTCATTTACTCTTTTGATAGTCTTGAAATTTTGTTCTTTCAGATGAATTTTGTTCTCTTTTCTAACTCTATAAAATAATTCTTTTGAAGTTTGATTGGTATGACACTAAGTAAATTAAATTAGATAAAATTGCCTTTTTATTGTATTGGTTTGGACAACCAATGCATAATTGGCATTTCTCCAATTGTCTATATCTGTATTTTTGTGAAGTGTTTCGTGATTATTGTTTATGTAGTACATGGTTGTGTCTTGGCAGGTACACTACCAAGTATATTATATTGTCTGCAGTTATTTTAAGTGTGATTTTCATTTTTATCTCTTCTTGCTGGATTTTGTTGGTAGTATATGGAAATGTCAATGATTTATGAGTTTATTTTATATCTTACAACCTTGATGAAGTTGTTAATTCTTTCTATTAGTTTTTAGTTGATTCTCTAGAATTTTCTAAGTACACCATCAACTGTAAAGTATGATAGTTTTATTTCTTCATTGCCTATTTTTACTCCTTCAATTTATTTTTCTTGCCTTATTGAATTTCTATTACAATGTTGTGAAATAGCGGTGATCATGGGTGTCATTGCTTCACTCCTGATCTTATGGAGAAAGCTTCTAGCTCATGCATATTAGAAATAATGCTTTCTATTGGATTCAGAGGATACTACTTAACATTTCAAGAAAGACTGCATTTATTCTATGCTTTCCAGAATTTTTAATAGGAATGAGTGTTGTATTTTTCAAAAGCTTTTTCTACATCTATTGATATAATCATATGATATTTTTTATTGTTTTTGTTTTTTATATAGTCAATTATGTTTATAGTTTTCCTAATATTGAACAACTTTGCATTCATGGTATAAATTCCATCTGGTCACAATGTATGATCTCTGTGATACATGGCTGTAATGTCATTGCTCATATTTTATTTACATTTTTTACCTCAATATTCATTAAAGAAATTGCTCTATAGTTTTCTTTCTCCATTTTTGTTCTTCCTTATTTAGATGTCAGAACCTTATTTGTGTCATAAAAGGAATTTGGTAGGATGCCTTCTTTTTCTATGTTTTACAATATTTCATATAATTTTGTGAGCATTTATTCTTTGAACATTTGGTATAATTGGCTTGTAAATTCAACTGACCCTTGTAATTTTTTCTCTAGGAACTCAGTGATGGCTTGCTCAATTTATTTTTTCCAAGACAAGTTTATTTAAGTACTCTATTTATTTTTCTGTTAATCTGGAAAATTTATATTTTTTATAAATATTTATCCATTTCAATTAGGCTGTCAATTTTTCTGGCATATAGTTGGGAAAAGTAATCTGTAATAATTGCCTTAATTTCATCTTTATTAGTACTACATTCAACCTTTTTATTTTTTCATAGGAATTTTGTTTTCTTTCTTTTTTCTAAATCAAATTAATCAATTTTTAATAAAACCAACTCCAAGTTTTGTTTATTAGTTCTATATTAGTTCTTTCAAGGTGGTGTGACCCAGGGAGAGGTGTGGTCATTGATCTGTTCTGTACTCTGGACTTTAGCCAGGAAAGATTTCTTATGCCTTGAAACCACAAGTGATAGTGCCCCACAGGTCCCCTGCTCCCTTGGGACTGTAAAGGATACTGCTCCTCAGTGTCCCTGTTCCCTTTGGACAACAAGTAATATTGTTCTTTAGGCCCCCTGATCTTTTGTGACTGTTAGCACTCCTCTCTGCCCTGGAACTGTGACCCAGAATTGTATATAGTCAACAGACCTGATAAACAGGGCCCTAGTCAACACCCAATGTTACCACAGGAGTCCCTAATTATCTCATTCTGTCAAGTTCTCAGATCTCCTTACCATATCTGGATTGAGAACTCATAAAGCAACTGATACTCTCCTGTTGCTAAATTCCAGCCCCACAGTTGGTGTGACCAGCATGCAGGATACAAGGCACCCCACACTCCTGTATCATAGACTTCTCCTTATGATCTCCTAAGTTATCTTAGGCTGGGAAAATGTCTTACTCTGATCTTTTGTTGACTCTGACTCTCCACAATTTGATCTGAGGATTTATTTTAAAATTGCTTGAAGGGGAATGTTGGGAAAACTCAACAGCTTCCTTTATTCTGACATCTTGACTATTTTCCTGGAAGTCTCAAAGGTAAAAAGTTTAAATAAGACATTGTCACTGCCCTCATAAAGCTTAAAGTCTATGAAAGGAATGTAATATAGTCATACATGCCTATAATGCAAAATATTGTATGATAAAAGTACAACAGAATTTTCTTTATAAGTGTTATGTGAATGACAATGTGAAATAAGGAATCACAGAATAATGCCCTAGGTAGCAAATCTATTGAATAGTAAATATTGATTGCAAAGAGCCAACATGGCATTATTAATAACAGGTCATGGCAGATTAAATTTATTATATTTTTGACAGGGTTATTAAGATAATAGATTAAGGAAATTATGTGTTTCATATAAACCTAGATTTTAACAAAGCATTTAATTAATTAACTCATACACTTCATATGGAAAAGATGGAACGATAAGTACTAGATTATAGTACAATTAGATGGATTTGTAACTAGGCAAATGGCTGCACTAAAGGTTCAATGTCAACTTGGCAGGAAGTCTCCAGTGGTATGTCCCAGAGATCCATGCCTTGCCATAATGTGGTTAATACTTTAATCAATTTCTTATATAAAGACGTAAATATCATTCCCACAAAAAAATAGTTCCCAAAAGGCTGAGAGGGAAAGTTAATCCTTTGGGTGATGATCAAGATCTAAATATATTTTAATGGACCAGAATATTAGACTTAATCTAATAACATGTAAATAAATAGACAATTGATGACTTACACTTGATTACAAAAAAATCAGCTTCATAAGTAAAAAAAAAAAACATGGTTAAATAGTTTCTATGGAAGAGATCTGGAAGTTTTAGAAGACAGCAATCTCAATATGACAAAGAATCATAATGTGGTAGTCAAAAAAGTTAATGTAAACTTGGAATGTATTAAGAGAGGAATGACTTTCAAAAATAATGAGCTGATAATTCCTCTTTAGTTTAATCTGTGCAGAGCACAGTCTAAGTATTGTGCTCAGCTTTATTTTACAGATGAGTTAACTTAGGTCCAATAGGGTAAAGTGATTTGTGTATGGTTTCACAATCAGTAAAAAAAAAAAAAACAAAACAGAGGCAGGATTTTTTTCTGGCATCAAATTCCATCTCCTTTCAACGATGCCAAAGTAACTAAAGTTCATGCCTCTTAAGGATTACTTGCAAGGAAGGAGGAGGGTTATCCTGGAGTCAGGAGACTTTGGATGTATTTGGAGAGGAGGAATTATATCTCTCTTAAGTATTTGAAAGTCTGGTGCAGTTAGGTGGCACAGTGCATAGAGCACTGGCACTGGAGTCAGAAGCACTTGAGTTCAAATTCACCCTCAGTCACTTAATAGCTGTGTGGCTGTGGGCAAGTCACTTAACCCCAATTGCTTCCCCCCCAAAAAAAGGCACTTGAAAGTCTATCATATTGTAGAATAATTAAACTTGTTCAGTTTGGTCCCAGAAGTTAGAAACTACAAGTAATGGGTAAAATTTGTAGAGAAAAAGGTAAACTTGGTATCAGGAATCACTGCCCCAAAATTAGATGTATTCAAATGTGAATTGGAATTTTTTTGGAGGTAGGAGGTTCCAATTCTCAATGTAAATCTTCAAACAGATACTGAATGGCAACTTTTCTAATAAATTATATGGGAATTCTTAATCTGTGTATGGGTTAGACTAGATGGTTACTGAAGTCCCTTCAATGGAGCATATATGAGGAATGATGGCTCAAGGAATGTAGAAGACAAAATAGGAGAGGTTAGAAATGCGGTACAAAATCCAGATAACAGAACCTAAGGAAGAAAGCAATGGCCAAGAGGGAGTGATTAATGTTACAAAAGTTTCAAAGTTATTTTGCTCCAAGATCAGTTGTGCTACCTTGGGCAAGTTACTTAATTTCTGTAGTATAGTTTCCTCATTTGTAATAGATAGGCATTGAACTAGATGACCTGTAAGGTTTTTTCCAGTTCTAAGTTTATGATCCTAAGTAAGAGTAGATGATCAATGAAGTTAATTTTAGCTCTAAACGTATAGTCCTATGATCCTAAGTTGCTGATGACCTTTGAGAATGACAGCACAGACTTGTTCAAATAACTTAGTGTTGGAAAAGATAATATTATATGTGATAGTCATAGTTTCAGATATCTGTCCTCTATGCTTAGCTTTACAGTTTATGTTTGCATAATGCAGTACTTTATATTAATGTGTATTATGAATAAGATAGAATGATAAGCCTCATTTAAATAAGATGAAACTGGGGTCAAGAAATTTTGTGAATTCGCCCAGGACAGCCAAAGCAGAGGATCTGGGAATCAACTCTTGCATTTTTCACTTATCCTACCTTTCCTCAGAAGTATAACTACAGGGTTTCTTTTGATAGCCACCCCATCAAGGCCTTTTCTTTTCAATATAATCAGCTCATGCATGTATTTCAATGGTGTATAAACAAAGATTAATTCAAATTAAATCATTCCATTTTTAGATGTAAAACCCACTGTCTTCTCATATCACAAAATTGTATAACCTACTGTAATTACATAAATCTCAAATGGCACTGAAAAAAATTGATAGGCTGACATTAAAGCAAAATGACCTTAAGCCATTCTAATCTGAACTGTAATGATCACATTACAATAATGTTAGTCCTAAATTTGGAATTGTATCCTCCAGGACATTAATGGGCTGCTCCTTCAACAATCTCTACAAACATGTTGAGAAAAATCCAGGAGAAATATATTTACAAAATTCTTATTTATCTGTCACATACATTTTTAGTATTTCTTTATTAAAATTATTAAAGTCTTTTCATTTCCATTCTTCAGAGATTACCCATCAATTTGCACATAAATAGTAGCAGGCTTTTTTAATATAATTAGCATCTTCTTCAATGACTTGTTCAGTAATGACATAAGCAAGAGTCTCTGACTTTGATCACTTGTCAGTGAGAGAATTTTGGCATTGCTGAAGACTTAGAGTAAATTGAGGGGACAAAAACTCTTACTATCCTGGAGCAGCATGTATTATATCTATAGTCAGGATGTGTTCACTAATTTAGTTGTCAGTTTAAGTGGTCAAATTGATTTATGAAACTCTCCTCATCCCATTTCTTGGCCCACAGCATATTTAAATCATGCTGATCATAGAAAGGATCAATGGAAATTACTTTCTTAATGCTGAACATCAAAGTTTTGTTCAAATAAAAAATGCTTACAAGACTCATGTCTGGGAAAAACAGGACTGCCAGCTTATTTTAAGGAAGCAAAGGCATGCCAAATGGTAATGTTTACTTAAAGAAGTATGTGTGGTAGCTCAGATAGATCCCAGTTTCCTAACCTATAACCAGGAAGAACACAAGGTTTTTGTTGAATCTGATAGGAATTACTCAAGAATAAAAGCAAAATCATTGCCTAGGCATTCTTTCAAATATTTACTGCTCAGTACCCAAATGGTTTTCATTTTGTTTCCATAGGAGTAGAGAATCAAAATAATAAGGCAAGACTTGGTGAATGTGGGGTTAAGAAAGTATTTTTTTTCTAGGTAGTCCTAAAAAACAATAGGCTATCTCATTTAGACTTCCATGGTCTTTCTAGCTCTATATTTATACTTTTATGATTCTGTGACTACATACATGCAACCGGACTTTTTGAAGAGTTAAACTACTCTTTAATTGCTCTCTTGGAATTGACTTTTACCTATCCTTTTTTCTCTCTATTCCCTCCTCTGACAAATTCTTCATATTTTAACACAATCTTGATAGGCCATGATGTCTCATGGAAATGTATAATCAGGCTCTTGTTTCTTCTAAATACCTACATGGACTTAGAGTTGCCATAATATAGCACTTGGTGATCACACCATAAAGTATTTGCTCAGTAAGTTATCCTTGTAACTCCAGAAATTATGGAGTTGCTGAACATTTTTAGGACAATCTAAGACACTCTCATCATCCTACTTACTTTTATTCCCTTACACCATCATTTTTTAAAAATAGCAAGTATATTTGGAAATTTATTCTGATGATAGCCATACCATAATCAAAAAGTAGCAAATAACATTGCTATTCTAAAGTATGCCTACCAATATTTCTCAGAATTACTGAATAATTCTATACTTTAAATTGATAATTTATTTGAATGCATGAATGAAAATACATTTAGTAAGTGCTTACTATGTCCCAAGTACTTTTCTAAGTGAAGGGATAAAAACAACAAAAATAAAATCATCCTTGTTTTCAAGGAGTTCACATTCCAATTAGGAGAGACAACACATATAAAAGTGTTCAAAGACAAGGTTGATGACAAAGCTCAGGGTTTGTTATGGTGCATCAATGGATCAAAAGACATTACCCAGGGGTCTGAAGGACATAGTTGGAAGGCAGATGATAAGGTTCAGAAGACTCCTCAGAAGCAGAGAAAAAGGTAAAACTTGTTCTAGGTGATATCCAGTTCATTGAAGTGGTGTGAATAATCATGTCATTCTTCACAACCTACTCTAAATGTGGATCTCTAAATGAGATTTTTTTTCTCTTAATCATTTTATTGATATGCAATAGTGACCACAAACTGCAAAGAAAAAGTCTGCATTCATACCAATAGCCTGAAAAGGTACAAAAGAATCAAGAGTTAACTAGGAGTATATAGCAAATCAATAAGTTGAAGTTGCCTTTTTAGCAGAAGAATTGAGGGCAGAAGGATGATTAAAATGTGCATTATTTATTATATGTTGGTTTGCCATCATTCTATGAAACAAAAGTGAAATTTTGATTGGTTGCAAAACTACATTTTTTCCTTAAATGGAACTGACTAAATATGTATTAACAGGTATAGTCATTCCTGGAAATTGTTGTGGTTATATCTGGAAATTTTTATGGAAATTCTAGTGCAGCACCAAGAATTCCCTCTTACTTAAACCTCCCTGCAGTCTATTTCAGGTTTGATGTGTGTATGAGTCTGCTGAACAACTCATGTTGTCCCAGCAATGCATTTATTTTACCAGCCAATAAGAGGAAACCTAACTTTATGCAAAATACTTTTAATTAAGGAGCATATCAAGGTAAGTGTCAAGAAAGATTTATCCCATATTAAAAGGAGTACCACAGGAAACCCCACTACCAGTCTGGGAAGGCCACACCCAGGCAACACATGTAACCAGGCCAAAACTTAAGGTAAAGCACCTTAATGAGGGGGAAGGACACACAAAGCAAGTATATGGGAGGGTACATGTTGGTGGTGAATATGTGTGTCAAGGGGAAGAGAAAAGAACAAATACTTATTAAATGCCTAATATATCCCAGGCACTGTGCTAAACATTTTGCAAGTATTATTTTATTTTATCATCATAACAACCATACAAGACATATTTTTTTTAATTATATCATTTCCAATTGAGGAAACTGCTGAAGATAGTGGTTCAGAGTCCTACCCAAGGTCACATAACTAACGTCTGAGACCATATTTTAACTCTGGTCTTTCTGACTCCAGACCTATTGCTCTCTCCACTCTGCCACCTTATTGTCTCTCACCAACATCAGTCTCTTTCCCAAGTGACTTCTAGAGGGACAGAGCTGGTCTCTACTGGATGCTAGTCCCCTTGTCTTCAGACTTTTTGGAGTCACAAACACCCTGGCATCCCATCTCAATTTCCTGTATTTCACCATTCTTTGGATGAACTTTCTGCAGAGTAACATTTGCTGTAGTCCTTTGCATAGCAAGCTTCCTGCTTTCCTATACCTCCACCCTCTTCTGCAAGGGAGGCATTAAAGGTGTGTGTGGGTGGAAAATTGTGTACTTTTAAAATGAAAAAGGTGAATCCACCATCAAGGAAGAAGAAATTAAAACAATAATTAGGAACTATTTTGCCTAACTGTATGTCAATAAATTTGACAGTCTTAGTGAAATGGATGAATATTTACAAAAACATAAATTTCCCAGATTAACAGAAGAGGAAGAAAATACTTAAATAACACCATCTCAGATAAAGAAATTGAACAAGCCATTGATGGACTCTCTTGGAAAAAATCTCCAGGGCCAGATGGATTTACAAGTGAATTCTATCAAACATTTAAAGAAAAATTAATTCCAATATTATATAGACTATTTGGGAAAATAGGAGAAGTAGTCTTACTGAATTCTTTTTATGATACAGATATGGTGCTGATACCTAAACCAGGAAGAGTCAAAACAGAGAAAGAAAATTATAGACAAATTTCCCTAGTTAATATAGATGCAAAAAATTTAAATAAAATATTATCAAATAGATTACAGCAACTTATCACAAGAATAATACATTATAACCAGGTAGGATTTATGCCAGAAATGCAGAATTGGTTCAGTATTAGGAAAACTATCAGCATAATTGATCATATCAACAACAAAACTACCAGAAACCACATGATCATCTCAAAAGATGCAGAAAAACTTTTTGACAAATACAACACCCATTCCTATGAAAAACACTAGAGAGTATAGGAATAAATGGAGTCTTCCTTAAAGTAATAAGTAGCATCTACCTAAAACCTTCAACAAGCATCATATGTAATGGGGACAAGGTAGAAGCATTTCCAATAAGATCTGGGGTGAAACAAGGATGTCCATTATCACTACTGTTGTTCAATATTGTACTGGAAATGTTAGCTTTAGCAATAGGAAAGAAAAAGAAATTGAAGATATTAAAATAGGCAAAGAAGAAACAAAGCTATCATTGTTTGCAGATGGTATGATGATATGCTTAGAGAATCCTAAAGAATCAAGTAAAAAACTACTTGAAATAATAAACAACTTTAGCAAAGTTTCAGGCTATAAAATAAACCAACATAAGTGGCAAGAGCAACAGAAAGAGATAGAAAAAGAAATTCCATTTAAAGTTATTGTAGACGTTATAAGATATTTAGAAGTCTATCTATGAAAACAAACCCAGAAACTATATAAACACAATTATAAAACACTTTCCACACAAATAAATTCAGATATAAATAATTGAAAAAACATCAATTGCTCATGGGTAGGCTGAACAACTACAATAAAAATGATAATTCTACCTAAGCTAATTTACCTATTCAGTGCCATACCAATCAAACTACCAAAAAATATTTTATTAAGTCAGAAAAAATAATAACAAGATTCATTTGGAAGAACAAAAGGTCCAGAATATCAAGGGAACTAATGAAAAAAAAAATGCAGGGGAAGGTGGCCTAGCCATTCCAGATCTCAAATTGTATTATAAAGCAGCAATCATCCAAACTGCTTGGTACTGGCTTAGAAATAGTGTAGTGAATCAGTGGAATAGGTTAGGTATGCAAGACACAGTAGTCAATGACTACTATTTGATAAACCCAAAGATCCCAGTTTCTGGGATAAGAACTCACTCTTTGACAAAAACTGCTGGGAAAACTGGAAAAGAGTAAGGCAGAAAATAGGCATGGACCAAAATCTCACACCATAGACCAAAATAAAGTCAAAATGGGTTCATGATTTAGTTATAAAGGCTGACACTGTAAGTAAACTGGGAGAGCAAGGAATAGTTTACCCATCAGATTTTTGAAGAACAGAATTCATGACCAAACAGGAGATAGAGAACATTACAAAATGCAAAATGGATAACTTTGACTTCATTAATTTGAAAAGTTTTTGCACAAACAAAGCCAATGCAACCAATATTAGAAGGGATTTTGAAAATTGGGAAAGAATTTTTACAACCAGTGTCTTTGATAAGGGTCTCATTTCTAAAATATATAGAGAATTAAGTCAAATTGATAAGACTACAAGTCATTCCCCAATTGATGGTCAAAGGATATAAATAGGCAGTTCTTAGATGAAGAAATTAAAGCTATCTATAGTCATATGAAAAAAATGCTATAAATCACTATTGGTTAGAGAAATACAAATCAAAACAATTCTGAGGTACCACATCAGGCCTATCAGATTGGCCAACATAACAAAAGAGGAAAATGATAAATGTTGGAGAAGATTGTGGGAAAATTAGAACACTAATGTATTGTTCATGGAGTTGTAAAATGATCCAACCATTTTGTAGAGCAATTTGGAACTATGCCCAAAGGGCTATCAAAATGTGCATACCCTTTGACCCAGCAATAGCAGTTCTAGGACTATATCCTAAAGAGATCATACAAATGGGAAAAGAACCCACACGTACAAAAATATTTATGGTAGCTCTTTTTGTGATGGCAAAGAATTGGAAATTGAGAGGTTGCCCATCAATTGAGGAATGGCTGAACAAGTTGTGGTATATGCATGCAATGGGATACTGTTGTGCTATAGGAAATGATGAGCAGGTGGACTTCAGACAAACCTGGAAAGACTTGTATGGACTGATGCTGAGTGAAGTGAGCAGAACCAAGAGAATGTTGTACACAGTAACAAGCACATTGTGCAATGACTAATGTTGATAGTCTTAGCCCTTCTCAGAAATTCAAGGATCTAAGACATCTCTGAAGGTATCATGATGGAAAATGCTATCTGCATCCAAAGAAAGAACTATGGCTTTTGAATGCAGATCAAAGCATAGTATTTAGTATTTTTTGTTCTGTTTTGTTTTGTTTTCTCTTTCTTGTGGTTCCTCCTAATGTTTTTAATTCTTCCTTACAACATCACTAATGTGAAAACATGTTTAATAGGAAAGTATATGTATAGTGTATATTAGATTGTGTGCTATCTTGGGGAGGAAGGTGCAGAGGGAAGGGGAGAAAAATTTAAAACTCAAAAGCTTATGTAAGTGATTGTTGATAAATCAAAATAAATTAATAAAAAAAAGGAAACAGTGTGATTTTGCTTGTTGCTTCAAAATGGTGGAATGAGGGCTGGGTTGGGAAAGGAGGAGATAGTTAGCAGAGCTTTCAGAAGCAGGAAGGGAATTGCTGAGTAGATCTCAGAGCACAAGCTTGTGTGTCAAATTGTGCTGCCTTGCCTTGTCAAATCAATGTGAAAAAGGGTGTTAAGTGAGTGTATCAGGGATTTTAGATTATCCTCTCTACTGTTAGCTCATTGAGGGGTTATTGTCATAAAGTTCTTGGTCAGGGAAATGACTTACACATTATTCTCATTTTCAAGTGGTGTAAAAAGTAATGAGGATCAGAGAAGGTGTTTACTTTTCCAATTTAGTGGTCACATGACCCAGAGGTCAGAAAGTATATTTTAATTCTGATTATAATTTTGATCTTGGTAAAAAAAAAAATCCCTGGAACTTGATTTAGCATACTGAAAGGAGATGGTGAAGTTCTAATAACGAGGTTGCATTTAATGACCTATCATGATCCTCATGTTCCTTAAGAATCACAGAGAATCGGGGGGGGGGGTGGCAGAGCCAAGATGGTGGAGTGAAAGCAGTGACTTGCTTTAGCACTCCCCCAAACCCCTCCAAATACCTGTAAAAAATGGCTCTAAACAAATTCTAAAGCAGCAGAACCCACAAAAAAGCAGAGTGAAACAAATTTCCACCCCAAGACAGCTTGGATGGTTGATTGGAAAGGTAAATCACGCCGGGTGGAGAGAGGAACACAGTTTGGCATGGGTGCACAGGCCACAGCAAACCTGGAACAGGTCTCAAAGGACTGAATCGCAGGCAGCTGTGGTGGTTTCCAGACTTCTCAACCCACTAATGCCAAAGACAACTTAGAAGGTCAATGGGAAAAGTCTGTGTCTGCAGTGAAAGAGAAGCTAGGTCTCAGTCTCAAGTTCCAAGCAAGGCCTCTGGAGCAGCGGGTGCCTCCTGAGCTTCTGACTCACAGACTGAGGGGGAATCAAGTGGCTAATCAGAGGGGGATCACAGGGATCTCTTTGCCAGTGCTGAGGCAGGAATCTCTTGCTTTGCCCATGCTTGGATCTGAGTCACAGTTCTGAAGGGCGGTCCTAGGGCAAGGAGGAGTGCTGGCATGGTGGAGCTTGTTGTGGCCTTGGAGAGGAAACACATCACCCCTTATCATAGCACCTTGGAAGAACTGAAAATTTACAGGTCCCTAGAAGTATCTCTGGAAACAGCTGTACAAATCCCCGAAGCTTGGACAGTACATTCTCCACATTGGAAGCAGACTCTTACCTTAACAAAGAGTTTAAAACTCAAGTAACTGGCCGGGATAATGAGCAAGCAGCACAAAAAGAGTCAGACTATATTATCTTACTTTGGTGACAAAGAAGATCAAAACATACAACCAGAAGAAGACAACAAAGTCAAAGTTCCTACATCCAAAGCCTCCAAGAAAAATATGAATCAGTACCAGGTCTTGGAAGAGCTCAAAAAGGATTTTGAGAAACAAGTAAGAGAAGTAGAGGAAAAACTGGGAAAAGAAATGAGAGTGATACAACAAAATCATGAAAAACAAGTCAACACCTTGCTAAAAGAGACCCAAAAAAAATACTGAAGAAAATAACACCTTAAAAAATAGCCTAACCCAAATGGCAAAAGAGGTCCAAAAAGCCAATGAGGAGAAGAATGCCCTAAAAAGCAGAATTGGACAAATGGAAAAGGAAGTCCAAAAGATTACTGAAGAAAATACTTCCTTAAAAATTAGAATAGAGCAACTGGAAGCTAGTGATTTTATGAGAAATCAAGACATTGTAAAACAAATCCAAAAAAATGAAAAATTAGAACACAATGTGAAATATCTCATTGGAAAAACAACTGACCTGGAAAATAGATCCAGGAGAGATAATTTAAAAATTATTGGACTATCTGAAAGCCATGATCAAAAAAAGAGCCTAGACATCATCTTTCAAGAAATGATCCAGGAAAACTGCCCTGATACTTTAGAACCAGAAGGCAAAATAGAAATTGAAAGAATCCACTGATCTCCTGCTGAAAGAGATCTCCAAAGGAAAACTCCTAGGAATATTGTAGCCAAATTCCAGAGTTCACAGGTCAAGGAGAAAATATTACAAGCAGCCAGAAAGAAACAATTCAAATATTGTGGAAACACAATCAGGACAATACAATTTTTAGCAGCTTCTACATTAAGGGACCGCAGGGCATGGAATAAAATATTCCAGAGGGCAAAGGAGATAGGATTACAACCAAGAATCACCTACCCATCAAAACTGAGTATAATCCTTCAGGGGAAAAAATGATCATTCAGTGAAATAAAGGACTTTCAAGCATTCTTGATGAAAAGACCAGAACTGAATAGAAAATTTGACTTTCAAATACAAGACTCAAGTGGAACATGAAGAGGTAAACAGGAAAGAGAAATTGTAAGAGACTTAATAAGGTTGAACTGTTTACATTCCTACATAGAAAGATGATATTTGTAACTCATGAGACCTTTGTCAGTATTAGGGTAGTTGGAGGAAAAAAATTATATGTGTGTATGTATATAGATAGATAGGCAGATATATAGATAGATAGAGGGCACAGGGTGAGTTGAAGATGAAGGGGCCATATCTGGAGAATAAAATTAAGGGGTGAGAGAGGATTATACTAGGAGAAGGAGAAAGGGAGAGGTAGAACAGGGTAAATTATCTCACAAAAAAAACAGAAAAGAAAAGGCTCTTACAGTGGAGGGAAAACAGGGGAAGGTAAGAGGAAATGAGTGAATCTTATTCTCATAAGATTTGATTTAAGGAGGGAATAACATACACACTCAATTGGGTATGGAAATTTGTCTTACTCTACAGGAAAATAAGCAGGGAAAGGGACAAGAGAGTAGGGGAATGATAGAGAGAAGGGCAGATTGGAAAAGGGGGTAATCAGAAGCAAATACTTCTGAGGAGGGACAGGGTCAAAAGAAAGAATAGAATAAATGGGGGGGCAGGATAGGATTAAGGGAAGTAGAGTTAGTTTTTCACAGCATGTCTACTATGGAAATGTTTTGCATAACTGCATAGGTATAACCTATATTGAGTTGCTTGCCTTTTCAATGAGGGTGGGTGGGGAGGGAGGAAGGGAGAAAATTTGGAGCCCAAAATTTTAAAAACACATGTTTAAAAAAATGTTTTCACATGCAACTGAGAAATAAGAAATACAGGAAATGGGGTACAGAAATCCATCCAGCCCTACAGGAAAACTGAATGGGAAGGGGATAAGAGAAGGAGGGGGGAGATAGAAGGGAAAGCAGACTAGGGGAAGAGGTATTTAGAATGCATGCCATCTTGGGGTGGGGGGAGGGTGAGATGGGATGAAAATTTGGAACTCAAAATCTTGTGGAAGTAAATATTGAAAACTAAAAATAAATAAATTTATTAACCAAAAAAACCAGACAAATAATTGGAGAGGGTTATGAGATGAAAAAAAAGAATCACAGAGACTCAACTATGTAGAAAAGGCTGAAAAGAATGAATAACTTTTGTTCCATTTCCTTTTAGAAATTAAATTGCTGCTTTTGTTCTAAAGCCAAAACTGTGGGTGTCTGTATAGTACAAATGAAGGCAATTTTATTTATTTTTTAATTTGTTTATTTTAAACTTAAATACAAAAACTGGAATACACAATAAAAGAGAAAAAGAGAAATATATTATGAACTTAATTACAAAATAAGAAAAAAAAAAGCATTGACATGTGTACAGAACAACTTAAGAGAGGAAACAACAGTAAATTTCCATTTCAAGAAGGCCTATATAATAAATAGTAATCATTGTGTTCAGAGCTGTCCATCTTTTCTTTGCTTCCTTGTAAGTTTTCTTTTGTTCTCTGCTGTGCACTTTTTACTTTGTTCTTTTCTCCCCTTCTTCCCTCCTCCTCTCCCAAGAAGGTAATGCATGGGTACATGCACACATATACACATATGTATACATATATTCATATGCACACATGCACACATATATACATGTGAAGATACACGTGCACATACATAAATTTATAAATGCTTTATAATCATATTCATATATAGACATATACATTCCTATGCATCTATGCAAGACTGTACTTATTTGTCCTCTATTTCTCTGAGGATGGATAACCTCTTCCTTTGTAAGTCCAAGTCTTTCCATACTTTTTGTAAGTCCACCAGCTAATCATCTCCTACACCACAGCAATATTTCACCCTTAAATGTTCTAGTTATTTTAAATAGTCTGAAATAATATTGATTAATATGACTGACATAAAGTGTAGTTTCCCTATTTTCCTCTTATGATTACATCTATTTTACCTACAACTTTTTTTGAGATCATGATTGTTATCTCTGCTTTTTTCCCTCTAAACACTCTTCTATACACCCCTTCAACATGTTCCCCCCCTCCCCTCTAAAGACCGTCCCTTATCCTTTCACCCTCCTTATCCCCTTAGTCTCTTAGTCTTTTATTTTTTTCTGAATTTGAAGACATTTATATATATATATGTATGTATGTATGTATGTATGTATGTATAGATGTATGTATGTATGTATTTTTCCCTCTTGAACCCATTCTTGATGAAAGCAGGTTTCCAGAACTACCTGCCCTCCTCACCCACCTTAATTCCTCTGTGTTGGTTCTTCCTCTCCCACATCATTTGTATAAGATAATTACTCTTTTTAACTGTTCTTAAATGGTTTTACTTTTTAAAATCATGTCATACTCAGGTCTACTCCAATCTTTCTGATGAACTACCCAATTACTTATAACAATCTTAGACATATGTTTTACATTTTACACACAGAAAATGTAAACAGTCTGTCCTTATTGAATCTCTTGTAATTACCTTTTGGCATGTGCCTTATATTTCTCTTGGCTCTTATATGCCAAATCTTCTCTTAAGTTCTTTTTTTAACAAAATCCTGAAAATCTGACAATTCATTAAATGTCCTTTCTTTCATTCAGGATTATGCTTAGCTTTGCTGGGTATTGGTATATTTGGCCAGAACCCTAGTTCTTTTTCTCTTTAATATATAGTGTTCCAAGACCTGTGGTCTTTTAGTGTCACTGCTGTTAGGTTTTGTGTGATACCAATTGGGCATTGCCATATTTAAATTGCTTTTTCTTATTGCTTTCAATATTTTATCCTTGAGCTGGGGATTTCAGAATTTGATTATGATATTACTGCAGATTTTCCTTGTAGGATCTCTTTCAGGTCATGATCAGTGGGTTTTTTTCTATTTCTTCTTTTCCCTCTTGTTCTAATGCTTCAGTACAATTTTGTTTAATTATTTCTTGTATTATTCTTTCAAGATTCTTTTTTTTATCATAGCTTAAAGTATTCAGATTATTCTTATGTTTTCTCTTCTTGATCTGTTCTCCTGATCAGTTGTTTTTCTTATGAGATGTTTCACATTGTCTTCTATTTTTTCATTCTCTTGTAACTTGAGTGGCTTCTCCTTGCCCTATTCTGATTTTCAAGAATTCATTTTTTTCCTTAAGATTCTGGATCACCATTTCTAATTGGTTGACTTTCCTTCCCTAGTCTTGTTTTTCTTGAATTGTTTTTTTTTTTTAGTTTTTCCTCAGTCTCTTTCATTCAACTTTTAAAGTCTTTTTAAAGTATTTCTATAAATTATTTTTTGGGCAGGTGACCATTTCATGTTACTCTTCAGGGCTAAAAGAAGATATCTTTGCTTCAGTATTCTTCTGTGAAGATGGACCCCAATCTTTTCTATTCCCATAGTAATTCTCTATGATTGGATTCTTTCTCCTTTGCCTACTCTTTTTTTATTTTTAGCAGCTTATTTTTTTTTTTTTGTAATCACATCTAGTCCTGGGATATGGAGGATGGTGCCTCTGGTGTCTGATCTCCTTCAATTCTCTCTGTCCTGGAACTGAAATCAAGACCTGTAGCTGCCCAAAGCCAGTGGTTTTCCCACCCAATTTCCTGGACATTCACTGGATGTGTGCTAGCTCCTTCTTGTCCAGGGCAACTCCTCAACAGCATAGTTGAGTCTGGTGTTTCTTGTCAGCAGAAGTTCCCTTGATCTTCCTTGGCTCAGATGCCCAACTCTCCTCACTGTCCTAGGGATAAAAGTTTCTGTGACTGTGGCTGAGGCTGCTTCCCAACCCAGCTAACCCCAGGGCTTGGCACTTGTTTAAATGAAACTAGCTCAGAGGTATTACTTCTTCCTTTCCCTGGGATTTTTCTTTAGATCTCCTCTGATTGTCCCAGGAGGATTATTGTTCTACCCTACTCTTAATTATTTATCTTGTTTGTGCAGGAAATCTGGAGAGCTTGGCGTTTGCTAATCTACTCCACCATCTTCCCAGAATTCTCTAATAAAGAGAATTTCAAAGTAGCTTATTTAGCTAGTGGAAAGAAATGTCATCTTCTGGGAAACCCTAAAAGGAAAATTTAGAATACTTTCATCCAGATGGGAGAAGTGTCACAGGATTATAGATTTAGTCCTGGAAGGGATATTAGAAGCCAATGAGTCTATGCCTTTCATTTTACAGATGGAAAACTGAGATGCAGAGAGAGTAAGTAGGCTTACAGAAATCATAAATGTTTCAGGTAAGATTTTTAAACTCAGGTCTTGATTATATATCCATCTCTCTCCCAACTATTACATGCTGTATTTCTAGGTATTGATAAATACACCAGACCTACCAGACTTTTCTCCTTAATCCCATTTATTGATTCCTTCCTAAGAGCTAAAATGAACTGGGTAATGTTATATTAACATTAATGACAAACAAAAGATGAGCAGACTGAATAACTAAACTTTATTATACAGAAGCTAAACTGTGTATAACCTCATCTAAGAATCACACAACTTAGCTCCCAACAACTGGGACTCCAAAGGGGGGGGGACCCACTAAAGAATTCAAAGGGAATAATGCTTTATAATGCAATACAATGCCTCCAGTATTAAAAAAAGAAACTAATGAGAGAGAGAGAAATATCTTCCTTTTTTTCCTCTTAAATTCTTGAATAGAATTTTCATTTCCATTGGCTCACAGGTGGCTTATTAGTTGCACATACACACACTTCTGATTTCTTGCTCTCTACTGAATATGAGTAAGTCATATGTGATGCTTAGCTCTCTCTTGCTACTATTTCCTGTAAAAAGGTAAGGCATCTAAATAAAATCTTTGTACTTTCTTGTTTTACTATAAAAGAGAATTGCATGCATTCTGGATCATGTTGTTTTACATTGATTGCACAATGAAAACTCCATTTATCTTCTGTAAACAAATTAATGAGGTTATTTTGAAACTTGCACTTTCTCAATCTCTCAAAAAGAATGCTTAATTGTCTTTTGATGGGATGCAATGCTTTCTTCAAATTTATCACTATAGGATATTTCATTTAGAAAGTAAGATCTTGAGATGCAGCACAGTGTATTCGATAGAGAACTGGCCTGAAAGCCAGGTAAACTTGTGCTATGTGCATGTAGGCAATTCACTTTACCTTTCAGGATTCTAGATAACTTTCTAAAACTTAGAGTTACAGAGAAGTTGATGATTTACACTAGTAAAAGCCATTTGTTCAACTGGGACTTCCTCATGCCAATAAAATTGTAGGTTAGAAAAGTGAAATCCTTTATTGTCTCCATTTGGCTAACAGGTTATTTTGTTTTACTAATACTTTCCTTGAATAAAATACAGAAATATGGTCTAGGATCTAAAAGTTTGGGGGGATTCACTGGAAAGAACACATGGTTCAGAGTTAGAAGACCTAGATTCAACTCCCAGCTCTGGCACTGATTACCTGCATAACCTTGATCAAGTCATGTACCTCTTTATGTCTTAGTTTTCTTATCTGTTCTGACTTTCACCATCTCTTACCTGGACTATTATAGCAGTCTCCTAATTGACCTCCCAGTCTCACATATCTTCCTTTCCTAATCCATCCTGGACACAACTACCAAAAAGATTTTCCTAAAGCCCGGTTCTTTCCATGTTACTCCCTTAGTTCATAAATTTCAGGGTTTTTTCCCTATTATTTCTAGGTTCAACTGTAAGCTCCATTTTTGTGGATTTAAAGTTCTTCACAAAATCCTTGGCCAAACCTATAATTACAGTTTCTTTTATTCCTATAGTCTACATTCTAACTAAACTGGTCTTTTGATTGTTGCCTATATATAAAACACCAATCTCCTATATATGTTCTTTTGTACTAGCTGTCTTTTATGTCTGGAATGTCTTCTATTCTCACCCTTGCCTCTTAGAATACATAATTTTCCTTAGGACTTAGTTCTAATACATGACATTGGATAGGTACCTACTTTTATACAAGACAAATAGCTGCTTTTATTCACAAAATACTTGCACAATTCAGTAAATATTTTGAATCCAATGAAAAATTTCAATTTAATTACTTCCAGTTCTGCTGGGGGTGAGGGGAATCAGCATTACCACTTTTCTTCCTCCTTCTGAGTTCTTGCCATTTTTCCTTTCAACTCTTTTAGACAGTGGTGCCCTTCAATCATTTTGGTAGCCTGTTAATCCCAGGAAATTCTAAAGATTTTTTTTTCTCCTAAACCATTGAGTACAAAGAACTATTTGGAAGGAAGTTATGTAATTCTGAGATCCCCTTCAAGTTTATAATCATTTTAATAGGCATGTTCAGAGGCATTCAAATTCCATCTAGCCCCTTCTGTAAGATTCAGACTGACCTTGGGTATCCTACAGACATTTAAAATCAAGACATGTTTGCATTAACCAATTTGGCTAGTTGTGGATTCAAGTCTCTGTTGGTGGTCGATGGTCCTGAACTAAATCTCAGAAGCAATGTCATGAGTTCTTGAAGGCATTCCAGATTTTACCTATTTATGGACACAATCTTGTTTCCCTCAGTTTCTCCTTCTGTAAAATGAGCTGGGGAAGGAAATGACAAATCACTCCAGAATCTCTTCCAAAAAAATCCCAAGTGGGGTTTTTCTCATGAAGAGTTGGACACAACTGAAAAAATGACTGAACAACTGTTTAGTCTTCTTATAGTTGGCAGGTGATAACATTCAATTGATTCATTTTTTTCAAGAAACATTTGTCAAATGTCTACTTTGAGCTAAGAACCACATAAAAAGACACCAAAAGAATACCCAAAGATAAAAAGAACTCAGTCCTTTTGATGGCAAAATCTAGCTTTTTGTTACTTTGTAGCTACTTGTAGGGATCCTCTTGTGGGAAAGGGGAAGAAGTTCACTAGCTTTCAACCAAACTAGGAAGATTTTCAACAATGTGATGCTTAATAGTTAATGTCAAAGCTGGTGTTGAATAGATGAACAAAATCTGACCTTGCTTGCCCACAATATCTCTGTTTTACTTTCAGTATTTACATAAGTAAATACCAATTAATAGCAAAGAATGACCTTAACAGAATCAAAATCTAATAAAGATCTTTAACAAAAATATCAACTCAATATTTTTGATAGTATCCAACTAGACTTGTCATCTCCTTCAACATGAATCCTCTCCTAACTCCCTTAGCAGCTTGTGACTTCTTCGTGAGAAAACACATCCTTTATTCATGATTTGTCTTTTAATATACACCCCCCTTTACAGAATGATGCTCATTAAGGACAAGGACTTTTTTCATTTCTGTTTTCATATACTCCATACTTATCACAATGCATAGCTGTGAGCTTTGATCTTTTGCTAGAGCATAGTTTGCAGAAGTGATTCCTTATTTGACCACTGATTTATCCACCTGTGGATGAAGATGTTCCTATTGATCTTGGTATCACATAACTGACTTGGTCAGATACATTTAGGGTTATATATCCAAGGTTAGGAAACTTCATCTAATCTATGAATAACAAGTTAATAAACTTTCCTAATCCAATACCCTTATGGAAAAAAAAATGTGATCTCAGTTCAGACTAGCTACTGACTTACTAACCCTGAAAGTTCCCTCCAACTCAATCTCTGTGAATCTGCCCAGAAATAAGAAAATATGAGAGCAGAGATCCAAGAGTTGTAACCTCTTGATTAGCATATTTATCTTACATTATACTCAAGCTATTATTCCTTTGGGATCCTATGGGACTGTAAGGTGAGAGAGTTACATGCTTGCATGCCTGTGAGTAATAAATTGCTTGACTCATGATCCTTTGAGAGTTTATGTTCCTTGTTGATGCCACCTTACCCATGATCTTGCCAAAATATTCAGGAACATTTTGATTGATTGGTTGGTTTCACTCAAAATAAGTCTCTCTTAATTCATGAGTAATTCACCCATAGAATCATGTATAGAGGGTTAGAATTAAAGATGGAAAGACCTGGGTTTGAATTCTGCCCTCATAATAACAGTGTGACTCTAGTATGTTGTGTGATTTATCAGAGTTTCAGCTTTCTGTTCTATAAAATAGAGTTAAAAATACCCATATTTAATATAATTTGGATCTGTTTCCAAACTCCTGAGTATCTAAGGACAGAAAAAGTAATCACCAGTAAACCATCATTTGCCAATATATTCTTTGTTTATGGTCACCATTACAGAAAAAGTGCAAAATGACCCTTAGTTTTTGAAGCCTTCTACTGCATCAATGTGACAGAAAAAGAGAAGAGAAATCTTACAGTTTTTATGACATTGGTTTAGGTATTAGTCCAAACACATTAGTTTCATCATTGATACACTAAATTTGACATGATTTTTCAAAAATAAGCATTCTATTGAATTTGCTGAATCCTATCAATCTTGATAGTTTCACTATAAATGACATGAGAAAAAAGAAGCTAATTTAAACAGAAGAAAGGCTCATAACTTCTCTTTGGAGTGAAAAAAAAATGAAGGAGTCAATAGAGTTGTTCTTATCTTGTGCCCAAAGGCAACATGAAATATTTCATAGAATAATTGGTCATCTAATATTGCTATATTCATAAGTGCTTTTAAATAATTTTCATTATTGTCTTTTATTCTTAATTTATATTGACTTTTAAACATAACCTTCTTCCTCCTTCTATTCTATAAACATTTCCTTATAGCAAAGTTTTGAAAAAAAAATTCAGTAAAATCGATAATCAGCTATGACAATATATGCAATATTCTATTCCCCCACTGAGGGGTGTGAAGCGCATTTTCTTTACTCTTTTATGTAGATATATTTCATCATTATTCTATTTTTAGAATAGGTGAAGATTCAAAGAATTATATTGAAAAAAATGAATGGAATAAGGAATGAGAAGTCTAAGGTTTGTATCCTAGAGATGTTTCATGTTTTTATATCAAACAGTTATGTTGACAAAAGTATTAAGAGGCTTTGTATATGACAAGTAACATATAGCATTATAAAGCATGAAATTGATTATATTTTAACAATGAATAAATGATTAATTATTGAATTAGCCCTCAAATAATCTTAGTATAGGGGCAACTAGGTGGCGCAGTGGATAGAGCACCAGCCCTGGAGTCAGGAGGACCAAAGTTCAAATCCATCCTCAGAACTTGACATTAGCTGTGTGACCATAAGCATGTCACTTAACCCCAATTACCTCATCAAGAAAACAAAACAACAACAACCAAAATAAATAAATTTAGTACAATAAATATCAAAATGTGTTATTTGCTCAAAATTTCAATGCTAAGTCAAACATTAAAAAAAAGAAAAAAAGAAAAAAAAGATGTGAGGTAAAATTGAGACAGGGAAGCTAGGTGGTGCAGTGGATAGAGCACCAGGCCTGGAGTCAGGAAGACTTACATTCAAAAGCAGCCTCAGATAATTACTAGCTGTGCAATCCTGGACAAGTTATAACCTTATTTACCTCCATTTCCTCAACTATAAAGTGAGCTGAAGAAATAAATGGCAAACTACTCCAGTATCTTTATCAAGAAAACCCCAAATAGGGACACAAAAACTCATACAAGATTGAAATGACTTAACAACAATAACAAAGTTAAGACAATGCCATCTTGACTGATTTAAACAAGTCATGATAACTGTTACAAGGACAGGAAAAAGGTACATAGTATAGACTATGCTAAATTTATATAGATATTTAACTTAAGCTAATTATTTGCCAAAGAGTCACACAATGGATAGAGTGGACAGAACTTGAAATCATGAAGTTCTGAAATCAAATACTGAATCAGATACTGTGTGATTTAGGGCAAGTCTCAGCCTTTAATTTTTCTCAGTCTCAATTCTCTCATTTTTGAAATTGGTATAACAATACTCCCTATTTTACAGGGTTATTGTAGAGATCAAATTACATAACATATAGAAAGTGATTTGGAAATATTAAAGCAATATATAAATCAAGATCAGCTGGTTAAAGTGCGAACAAGGTAACTAGAAAAGCCTAAAAGATGGCTTGATTAGGAAACATTTGATTTACTTGGCAAGAGGAGACATATAGGATGTATGGGCATCTCTTGTTTAGAATACAAAATCTAAAAAATCTCATGGAACAATGTGATGAAAGATTATAATCAGTATTGGGTCCATGTATGGCAACATGGCATGAAGATGATTGAGAAGGATCATTGTGGATATGTGGTGAATAATCAAAAATCTTCCATCCAAGGTTTTAGTACCATAAATTCCTATGCCAGATCTGAGTTGAATATTGGAGTGCAACTTCTCAGCATGTAGATGTAGAATATTGGGGCAGTTTTTTTTCAGTTTTTTTTTTTTTTAGTTATAAGCAACCTTTATTATCAAGATTAACATTTTCTTGAAAAAAGTTCATAAAGAGATGGAGAGAAGAGTATGCAGAATGAAGAAAGTATTATATATGATGACACAATAATTTAGAGGGAAACAATACTAAATTACATTAAAATTCTTCTTGGTTTCAGGGAGCTGATTTAATTTCCCTCTTCTTAAGAGGTGTTAGATTTCAAACGTGGAATGAGGCAGCACTATCAGACATAGCCAATATAACAGTTTGTTTATTAGCTGTACTTTATTTTAAGAAAGGATTCAATTGATGGGGGAATCACAAAGTGACAGTGCTCTGAAAAAGCATCAATAATTTTTTTTTATAAATTCCTTGGAAAATTAGCTATTCCACTTACAGGTTTTGCATAAACAGAGAAGCTTTGCATCCTAAGTTACTTTTTGGCATTGCTAAGACAAGCATTAATTCTGATAAGCTATCAGTGAATGAATAAAGAGTACTCCAGCCCCCAATTTCAAAGTTTTGCAGTTTCCCAAGACTGCAGATATGGTATATTGGAAAAAGGACAGATGGGGAATCAGAGTACTGGGGTTCTAATTCCAATTCTGGTACGGATTACCAATGTCATGTGATATCATGTGTAGTTTTTCGATCTATCTCAGTTCTCTCAACTATGAAATGAGGGATTTGGAATCAGTGCTCTCTAAAGTCCTCTTTGATGGTGCAATTCTATGATAGGAACATGCCAAATAATCAGAAAGATATGTCAGAACACTTGTGTGACATAATTCTCTGTTGTGATTACTGTGAACTCATTTCATTATAAAAGTTCAGAGGGAAAGAGTCAGAGTTCCTAAGATGAGGACTAAAGAATCTCTGTTTTACAGTTGATGGTTTGTTTCAATTTTAAGTGTCCTTTCAGGTCTTAAACCTTCTTCATTACTTCATTCAATCAGATGTGAATCATGGTTATGCAACTCTACTGAAAATGCCCCAAGTTTTCACAGGTGGTGATCCTTTGCTATAAAAAATACAAGTTTTGCTAAAATAAATGTGCAGTTTAATTTAGTGCATTTATCTCTTCAACACAATAATTATCTACTTTCAATATTTAAATAGTTTTCTGTATCAGGACTGTGCAGGGGGCATGGGGACAATAATGATGGTTGAGAGAAGACTCTAATAAAGCACAATATTTTTAAAGAGCTTAGGAAATGGCATCATAAAAGGTGAAGCATCCAATTATCTATCCTGAGAGCAGGATAGTCATCCTATGACATGTAATATAACTTGGCTCTTCAGCACTCTTATTTCCTAATTTCACTTTTAAGACTTCCCAGATGTGAAATTTTTCACCATTTTCATCATATATTCCTAAACATTAAGAAAATTGTATACTATGATTTCTTTGAAAAAAAATCAGTGCTAGGAACTACTTTAAACATCATTCATTCCAATTTTCCTTAGAATATTTTTCTTTGCTGATACCTAGAATTTAATCAAACCCTAATTATCTAGGATCATAGGACTGAACTATAAGGGGCCATGGGAAACATCTAGTTCAACTCATCCATTTTACTGATAGGGTAACAGAGTGATTAAATATATTTTGGGAGGTCAAAGGTCAGTATTGGGTCTCATGAGCAGGATTTGAACCCAAATCCTCTGACCTCTTCCTCCTGGATCACTGTCTTATTGTGGTGGAGGGGCATGCATAGCTCAATTAATCTATAAGCTATGTCATGCTGGATTACCCAAGATGGACAGGTACTAGTGGAAGCTTTTGACCAAAAGATGATCTACTGGAGAATGCAATGTCAAACCAGGGGATTGGAATAATAAAGTAGCTAATCAAAAGATAATTGGAATGATAGGCAAGTTTGGCTGTAGAGTACAAAATAAAGGACAAAGACTAAGAGAGTTTTGTCAAGATAATTCACTGATTAAAGCAACCAGTCCTCCTCAACAATCCAAATGGTGACTCTATACATGGTCATCACCAGATAGCAATATCTAAATCAGAATGATAATATCACTTGCAGATAAAAAAGATGAAGAAGTTCTGTATAACCATTTGAAACAAGACCTGGAGCTGACTGTGACATGAGTTTTCTGTCAGTCTTTCTGGAGCAGATGTGAGCTTCTTATTGCAAAGTCCTAAATTAAATTGAGAAAAGTAGGGAAAACCATCAGACCACATAGGTCTGACCTAAGTAATATCCCTTATGAATATGAAGTAGAAGTGGGGAATAAATTTAAGAGATTAGATCTGGTAGACAGATCACTGGGAAAACTATGGACAGAGGTTCACATTATCGTACAGGAAGCAGCAACAAAAACATTCCAAAGAAAAAGAAGAGCAAGAAAGCAAAATGACTGTCTAATGAGCCTTTCTCAAATAACTGAGGATAGAAGGAATATAAAAGGTAAAGGAGAAAGGGAAAGATACACCCAACTGAATGCAGAGAGATAAGAAAATTTTCTTTAATGAGAAATGCACAAAGAAAAAAAATAGAAGAAAAGAATAGGATGGGAAAGACAAGAGATCTTTTCAAGAAAATTAGAAACATCAAGGGAACATTCCATGCAAAAATGGGGATGACAAAAGAAAAAAGAAAATGTTAAGGACTTAACAAAAGTAGAAGAGATTATGAAGAAGTGGCAAGGATATATAGAAGAACTGTCAAGAAAAGTCTCAATATCACTGATGATAACCACAGTGGAGTGATTACTGATCTAGAACCAAATATCCTCAAGAATTGCTAACAATAAGGCTAGTGAAGGTGACAGAACTCTAGCTGAACCCTTTAAAATCCTTAAGATGATGCTGTTAAAGTGCTGTACTCAATATGCCAGCAAATTTAGAAAACTCAGCAGTCTTCACTGGGTTGGAAAATATCACTTTATATACCAATCCTAAAGAAGGGGAATGCCAAATAACATTCAAATTACCAGACAATTGTGCTCATTTCACATGATAGCAAGGTTATGTTTAAGATTCTGTAAGCTAAGTTTAAACAATATGTAAACTGACAATTGCCAGAAGAGCAGGGTGGTTTTCAAAAAAGCAAAGAAACTAGAAACCAAATTGCCAACATCCACTGGATTGCAGAGAAAGCAAGGGAATTTCAGGGAAAAAAATCTACTTTTGCTTTATTGACTACACCAAAGCCTTTGACTGTGGGGATCTCAATAAAATGTGGAAAATCCTGAAAAATATGAGCTCCAGATCACCTTACTTGTCTCCTCAGGAACCTGTATGTGGGTTAAGAAGTACCAAAAAGGACCAAACATGGAACCACTGATTGGTTAAAGAATGGAAGAGGAGTTTGACAAGGCTATATAGTGTCCCCTTATTTATTTAACTTATATTCACAGGACATCATGTGAAATACCAGGTTGGAAGAATCAAAGGCCGCAATTAAGGTTTCCAGTAAAAGTATCAATAATCTCACATAATCAGATGATACCACTCTACAGCAAAAATTGAAGAAGAATTAAGAAGAATATGGATGAGTGTGAAAGAAAATGTAAAAACTGGCTTGAAACTTAAGATTGAAAAAAAAAAACTATGATCACTTCCTGTCAAATAGAGGGAGAAGAAAAGGAAGACATGTCAGATTTTATATTTTGGGTCTCAAAGATTACAACTACAGCCATGAAATTAAAAACTTTTGCTCCTTTGAAAGAAAGGTCTGTCAAATCTAGATTGCATACTAAAAATTGGAGATTATCACCTTACTAAGAAAGGTCTGGATAGTCAAAGTTGTGGTTTTTACAGTAGCAATGTATGGCTGTGAGAGTTGAACTGTAAGGAAAGCTTAGCATAGCAGAATCAACACTTTCCAATTATGGTGCTTGAGAGAATTTCTGAGAGTTCCCTGGGCAGCAAAGAGATCAAATCAGTCAACACTTAGTTTAATTAATTCAGACAATTCACTGGAAGTTCATATGCTGAAGCTGAAACTTAAAAAAATTTTGGCCCCATAATGACAAAACCATTGGGAAAGATTCTGATGTTGAAAAAGATTGAAGGCAAAGGGAGAAGGGGAATGCAGAGGATGAGATGGATAGTGTCAAGGAAGCAATGAACATGAGCTTGGACAGACTTCAGGAGATAGTAGAGGATAAAAGGACCTAGTGTGTTATGGTCCATGGGATCATAAAGAGTTGGCCATAACTGAATGGCTAAATGAAAACCACCTTTGATTTCAGAAACAGCCTCCTGTCACTTATTGCATTGTCTCTTATTATCAGATTTATACGTGGAACTAGTCAAAACATTGACATTCAATTCTAAAAGTCCCCAGAAGCTAGAGAGAAGGAAATAAGTTTATTTTAAAGCAAAACAAGAATCTCATCAGATCAGAAATTATTATCAATTTCTTCCCTACCAAGGGAGAGTAGAGCTATATGTAAGTACCAACTTCAGCTTCCTTTTTTTGTGACCAGATGCCTCGGAAGTTCCCCCTTGGAAGGCACTGCGTTCTAGGGAGCTCCCCAAATAGCCCTTATCCTTTTTATTTCTGAGGTGGAGTGAGTCATGTACCTCCTTGTGTCTCAGTTTCTGCATCTCTGAGTGTGGTGCTTCATCCTACATTCTCTCACAGTGCTTTGAGAGTTAATGAGATAATGCCTGCAAGAGTTCTCTGAGCTTTTTGTGGAAGGCACTCTAAAAATACAAGGAGCTATTATTTCCCTACTCCGTTTACTCACTGTAGAGATGATCCCTGAAAATATATCCTTTCAGATCATCTATGTGTAAAAAACCCTATTGCCTTTGGTGGGAGGATTGGTTAGGAATAATTACAGGAATCTGCCTTTGCTGCAGAGTATTGTACAGTAGCTTTCCAAAACAGTTCAAAAGGAAAAAGGGTGGCAATATCTACCCACCTTTCACTTGATATCCTCTGGATTTTCAGTGAATACTAAAACCTGGCCCTGGATGTGTACATCTGTGGTTCCAATAGAAGCAACCATCCTCTCCACCCACTCTGCCCATTCCCCTCCCCCAAAGACACTCCAGAAGCTTAAAGACTTGGAGTTTTCAGCAAAGGACAGCCATTAGGCTTCATTTAATAACTGTATCAGTACTTTGGGGGTGCCTCTATGCCTTTCTTGTAAGGTTTTGTTTGGGGGGCTTTTTTGTACTCGTTTGAATAGAAAGAGATTAACAACCCAGGCAGTACAATTAATCTTGACAGGCATGAGAGCTTTTTTTCCCCCCTTCTTTTCTTCTCTTTTAGTTCAGTTTATAAAAGGACTAAATTTGTGATGAATAGAAGCAAAACAATAACACTAATTCATGCACTTTTCTACATCACTAGTATTATTATACCCCATTATGAATACATCCTATCAAAGTGATTTAAGTAACATACCCAAGTGTAATGTGGGCAATGGGCAGACATTTATGCCTTACTGTATATTTTTATTATCCACCACTCAACACAGCAGCATACCACAAAGACACAAGGCTTGCCACAGTTCCCTTCACTAATGTTTATATGTAGTACGCAATCAGTAACAAATTGTAGCATAATGCCGAAGATTTGTTCTAAATTCTTTTAGTTAGAAATATTAAATGAGGGCATTGGTTTCCATTAATCTCCATTATTCTAACCACTGAAATATGAGAACGAGAACTTTTTGGTGCCTTCTCTCTTTATTCCTCATTGTTTTAGCTATTTTTAAGAAGGAATTCCTGCATTTCAGTATCTCAAACCCAAGCACAATTCTTTTGTAATTCTCACCATCTAGATTAATGACTTTCTCCACTTGGTTGCAGTCTCTTAACCTCATAACGTATCTACTTCTCTGCCCCTTCCCATCCTGACCATTATTTTTTAAGGTAAACTTAATTAGGAAATTATTTATTATAATATAAATAAGATATGGACAGAGTTTATTCTTATATTTTGTTGTACATCTCCAGACCTGCTTCAATTATCTGCTAAAGCTCCATGAGCAATAGCTCTAAGATAGAGATTCCTAAATTTTTTGCAATTGAATATGCAATTGCATCAGGCAGATGGTACTGAGACAGAGATAAGCATCTACAGAGAAGAAAGAGAGGAGTGGTTTCATAAGAACCGGAGAAGTGCTGGACTTGAGCAGCTGCCTGTTGAAGCAGCAGTTACAGAGTGGGAACTCAACTAAGAGGATAATAGTGGGATGGAGAGAAAGCAAAGAGAACCAGAGCTCAGTGAAAATCCCTGTAATCAAGTTCTTAATCAAGCAGAGCACATTTTGATTGGGCATCACTGCAATTCCCCCCAGATAAACATGTTTGGTTGCAGAAATACTGTTGATTTAGTCAAGCATTTGAGATTGTTGAAATTTTCTAGGGCTGTGATTCTGTCATTCAGTGTGTGAGCAATCCTTTCTACCTTTGTGTCATCTGTAGATTTAATAAGAATGTCATTTAGGCTGTCATCTAAGTCAAAACAAACTCCTTGAAAGCATTTTTGTGGAGATGAGTAGTTGAAAGTGAAATATCTTCAAATGGTAGTCTTCTTTCCCATTATGATATTTCTAGTGGCATAACCTTGTCTTTAGTCAAACTTTTTTCTAAATGAGTACAATCTGTTTTAAATAACCTAATACTTATTGGTCCATCAAAAAGAATGGTTATTGAATGTCCACAGGGCACATGGAACTTGAAAAGGCCTTCTTATCTCTATTATTACCTGTAAACAGGTAATAGAGTATGACACTTGCCAGGTGGCAATTGATTATTGCTATTTAATACTTAACTTCCAATGCCATTTCAGTTCTGCACCAAGATTAAAGGGATTGGAGATTTAGGATTACATATTTAATGGTAGGAATGACCTTAAAGTTCATATATCCTAACTTTCATTTTAAAGTTTGAGAAAACAGGCCAAGAGAGATTGAGTGGTGCTCAAGGCTACACCCAGGGTAGCAAGTATTAGTACTAGGATTTGAACTCAAATATTCCAACTCTAACTCATTCTATTATATTATGTTCCCTCTATTTTTCAGGATAGTTTCCCCTTTTGATGAAATAGTTTATTTTAAGAGATCTAGAGAAGGAACAGGTCATCTTCATATATGTCTGTACCTTTCATGCTAGTGTTCCTTTTTTATATAATCTCAGTATTTGACCTATACTCATTTAGAAACCAACTACCCAAATCAGCCATATATGTTTATATTAGCCCTAATTTAGTTCATGCCTCCAAATGTTTGGAAGATCTTAATAACCTTCTAAGAACAAAAAAAAAAATATCTAGCCCAGGGTAGGGTTTAGGATATGGCTCCTACCACTGTGTTACCCTGGGCAAGTCACTTCTTTCCTACTTGGTTTCATTATTTGTATATATTCTCTGTTCCCAAACCCATTGGTATCACTTTCTCCTTATTGGTTTAGATAAATGTCCTGTCCTGTGTCAGGGGAGGAGAGGAGTTTATGAGAGGTGAGAGAGCGGTAGCCTTCACCAGTTCCCCTTTGCAATGCACAGTGTGACAAAATTGCCTTTGGGACTCATCAAACTTCGAGTTGAGTTGTTACAGGTACTTCTGACTTCTAGCATCTAGGGGGAAGATGGGGGAGAACAATTCCACTTCAGGTTAATGAAAAAAAAAAGACTCTGGGAGACATGAGAGGAGCTGGCACTCTCCATCTTATCCCTATTCCCAGCTTTCCACTCTAGAGAAGGCAGGGAGTTTTCCCTTGGATGACACTTTTTTGGCTGATCTGAGTTGCTTTGCTCCCAATGTGAGAGCTCCTTCACTCTTGTCTGGTATATATTGTCTGGTATATATTTGTCTGGTATATATTCTTATATGTATACTTTCTCTGATTTCTGATTTGCTATGATTTGGATAAATGGATTTATTTGTTATCCATTATTTATTTTCATCATGGAGCCAGGATTTGGTAGAAAATGGTTCAAGCCTTGGATATAGGTCTTGGGGTTCATCTTGAACCTAGAAATCACAAAGTGATCAGACATTCATTCAAACCCAATCATATCCACTAAATGAATAATATTTAAGGGAATATTATCCTCTTTCTCTGAGTAGAATAGAGTGGCCACCAATCCCAACTTCCTATTTCCCCTCCTGACAGAAATGAAAGTCTCCCTTGGAAGAAGGTGTGGGGAGAAGAGGCTAGAAATTTCTATTCTGCCTCCTTTTGAGACCCACAATGACAGCCCTCACCACATATAGCTCATTTTTATCTTGCTACCTGAAAAATGAAGGTGGCCTCTAAGGTCTTTGATAGCTCTAAATCTTTGATCTTCTGCTCTTTGATCCTGTGATCTAAGTAAAAATGTATGGTTTTTAATTTGAAAGGCTCAGGTTATGCCTCCTCTATGAGGAAGCTACATCTTGAAGCATGATAGGAATTCAATAGAAAGAGAGGGGTAAGGTTGAGGGAGAGGAGGAAAATATTCCATATGTAAGGAGTAGTGCAGTAAAAGAAGACAAATCTATTAGGGATGATACATTATCAATTTTGGATAGAGCAGTGTAAATAGTTGGAAGAAATGTGAGGTATGACTAATCATATACAAGAAGTTTCACATAAGTGAAAAAGAAATACAGTACTATATGGTCACTAGAGAAACAACTAGAACTCCAACCATGGCAAGAAAAATAAAAAAAAAATGCTTTTGAGAGGATAGGAAAATGTTGTTAAGGTGAGTCAGCTAATGTCATGCTACTAATATGGCTTCTCAAGACATTCCATAAGATACTTAGAAGCCTGTAATTTAAACAGGCAAGACACAAAGGAGTAGATAGATTGGCATCCAAATCTTTACAAATCAGTGCATGAACTACAAGTACATAGACAAGATTATCTCAGAGAACATTTTAAGTTTCAAGTATAAATTTCTCTTCTAATAGTCAAATTGAACATATTTTAAATAAGGTAAGAAAATGCCTTTCTTGGGGGTATTTTTTTCTTCATTACTGAATAGTATTTTATAAGGGTCATTCAAGTTAAAACCACAATTGGTGGTGGATCTTTTTTTTCTGGGCCTTAAGCTCATATTTCAGTGCAAAATTTTTCATAGCTCTTAATTCAATAAAACAATTTATTTTCAAGTGGGACAAAGAGAAAAGTCCTGTCATCACAAAACTAACACTAGTCCTTCTCATAGGATATTATTATAAGACAAATTGTTGGTCTTAAAACAAATGTCTACCTTTGACAAAAAATTTGTTTTCTCTTTCAGTGGTAGTGTGTTGATTTAACTGGTCACAAATTTGAAATCATAAGTTTAAGTCTACATAAGCTCACAAAGCTCTCTTCAGCCTTTTCTTCATTTCAGAATGTCACTTTTCTACTTTTGAAAATCAGGTTGTGTTATTTTCGGAGCTGGCAAAAATAATCATAGGTTGCCAAAAGTTTCCTTATTGCTTCTTGAGAAACACATGGTATTTAGATTTCATGACAAACTTTCTAGTTCAATCCTCCTAAACATAAAGTTGAAAGAATTATCTGCTTTTATAATTTTAAGGCAATATCTCTTGTCTAATGAATCATCTAAAAATGTGATTGGTAGCTCATTAACTTACTATTTTAATCTTATCATGTATTACACATTTATTCCACCATTCATATAGCTACCAAATTGATCTTCCTAATGCACTCATTTGATCATGTCACTCACTACCCAGTTCCAAGAAGCTTCCTATTGTCTATGTAGCCATTTTCAATAGTTTCCTATTATCTATATAATAAAATATAAGTGCTTTAACCTAACATGCAAAGCTTTGCACAAGTTGGATCCAACATGACTTTTCAAGCCTCATCACCCGCTTTAAAATTCTAGCTAAACTGGATTATTCACTGTTTCATGCTCTCAGCCTAGACTCTCTCACTTCTATACATTAATGCTAACACAAGATATCACCTTTATATTGATTAGAGAAGTAAGAAACTAGAGAAAGAGAAACCATCTAAAAGGCTAATAATCTAAGTTAAAGATGTTCAGTCTGGATTAGTGTGTTGACCATGTAAAAGGGAGAGATAATAAAATTTTGGATTAACAATACTAGGCAAAGTTATTTCACTGATAAGAAAAGAAAGAACAGCCAAATTTATTGGAATTGCCAAAAGGTTAGCCATATATAATGGAGAGGAAATCAGACTAAAAGTCAGAAGATTTGAATTCTAGATCCTACTTTGTCTCTAGCTGCCAATATGACTTTGGGCAGGTTGTTTAATCTGAATTGAGGCAGCAATGAATTAGTAGATAGAATGCTATCCTGAAAGCCAGGAAGAGCTGGCTTCACATTCTTCCTCTGTCATGTCATTATGAGATGTTTCATCAGCCAAGAGATATTGGCTAAAGTTTACAATAGCAGAGACCACCTGATTTAGTTTTATATTTAGAAGAATTTCACTTGCAAGCTTGTCATGAAAACAAAATGGTACATGTTTCTCAAGAAGCAAAAAGGAAACTTTGGGCAACCTATATCAATAACAACAGTAATAGCTAAAATTTATATAGCACCTAATATATTCCAGACACTGTGCTATGCACTTTACAATTAGTATATAATTTGATTCTCCTAATAATCCTAAGAAGTAAGGCTATTATTATACCCATTAATTTTCAATTCTCCCCCCTCCAATAACTTTGCATTTTTGTATTTTTTTAACTTAGGCTATTTTCCCCTAGTAGAATGCTAATCCCTGAGAACATGGACTATTTTCCTTTTTGTCTTTCTGTATCTGGTACTTAATATAATGTCCTGATTATTGTCAGTGCTCAATAAATGGCTGTTGAACTGAATTGAATTTTGGGCACACCACATTTTAAAAGAATGTTAACACATTGGACAGTCTTAATCTGAAAATACTGAAGGCAGAGTGTCAACCAATTGCATCAACCAAATTAAAAAGAAGTGGGGATCTTCAAGCTGGAGAAAAAGAAGACTCATTGGGAACACAAACTGGCTTCAAATATGAGAAAGGTAATAAAAGTGCACAGAAGTCATATTTGTTCCATTTAGGCCCAAAAGAAGAACTAAGAATAATAGGTAGAAGTCTCAAAGAATATTTTGCCTTGATATAAGGGAAAACATCAACAATTAGAATGATCCAATAGTGGAATAAACAACTTCGGTAGATAGAATGCTGAATAGTGGTAGGTTCTCTCTCTCTTTGGAAATCATTAAACAAAGTTTGGTTTGAGTATATTGCAAAGGCTTTTTTGGGGGGGGTGGGCTTTGGTTGGACTAGATGACTGACTACTGACTTTCTGTGATTCACAGATATGCTCTTCTTAAATTTGTGAAACTGTTACATGAATATACAATGTGAGTAGTTTGGATGGTTACCTTAGCCGGTCTTTGAAATTTCATGAGGAAACATAACACTGAAGATCTATATTTTAATTAAAGAGAGAAAATAAAATTTTATCATGTAACATATTTCTCTGTGTGGACAAGTTTTTTTTATTCATTTACTAGATTAAAATTAAAACTACTGGAAAATCAAACCAAAGTTTCAATTGTAAACTGACTTTGAATAATAGTTTGAATAATAGTTGGATAGTTGAATAATAATAATAGTTTCCAGATGGACTGAAATATTGAACTTTCTTTTTTAATATTTTACTTTTCCCAATTTCATGTAAAACAATATTTAACATTCTTTTTTAATTCTGAGTTCCAAATTATATCACTCTTTCCCTTTTCTTTCCCCTCATTGAGAATGCAAGCAATTTGATATAGGTTATACATGTAGAGTCACGTAAAACATATTTCTATATTGGTCACATTGTGAAAGGAAACAGATCAAGAAACAAAGAAACAAACCAAGAAAAATAAAGTTTAAAAAAAGTTTTCTTCAATCTGCATTCAGACTCTATCAGTTCTTTTTCTGGAGGTAGATAACATTTTTCATCATAAGTCCTTTGGAATTGTCTTCTATCATTGTATCTCTGAGAATGGCTAAGTCCATTGTACAATATTGCTGTTTCTAGGTACACTCTTCTGATTCTACTCACTTCACTTTGCTTCAGTCCAAGTAAGTCTTTTCAGGTTTTCCTGAGAGAATCCTGCTCGTCATTTCTTACAGTACAATAGTATTCCATCACAATCACATACCACAACTTGTTCAGCCATTCCCCAATTGATGACTATTCCCTACATTTCTGATTCCTTGCCACCACAAAAAGAGCAGCTAAAAATATCTTTGCATATATAGGTCCTTTCTTTCTGTTAATCTCTTGGGATACAGAAATGGTATTGGTATTTCTGAGTCAAAAGTTATGCATAGTTTTGTAGCCTTTTGGACATAGTTCCAATTTCCTCTATGGAATAGTTGATTCAGTTCACAACTCCACCACCAGTGCTTTAGTATCCCAATTTTCCCACATCCCTTCAATCATTGTCATTTTACCTTTTTGTCATATTAGCCACTCTGACAGGTATAAAATAGTACCACAGACTTGTTAAAATTTGCATTTCTTTAATCAACAGTTATTTAGAGCATTTTCCATATGACTATAGATAGTTTTGATTTCTTCATCTGAAAACTACATATTCATATCATTTTACCATTTATTGATTGTTCACTATTAAAATTTTGTTTCAATTCACTATATCTTTGAGAAATTAGGCCTACATAAGGGAAATGTGCTGTAATTTTTCCCACAATTAAGATTAATTACTCTGTATTTCCCTTCATCTTCTCTGTCTGTCTGTCTGTCTGTCTGTCTGTCTCTCCCCATTCACCCTGTCCCTCCTCAAAAGTATTTTGTTTCTAACCTACACCTCCCCCAATTCTTCTTCCCTTCTATGATCCCCCATTCTTTTATCACCTTCCCCTCCAACTTCCCTATAGGGTAAGATCAATTTATGCACCCAACTGAGTATGTGTATTATTCTCTCTTTGAGCCAATTCTGATGAGAGTAAGGTTCAAGCCTTTTCTACCACCACCACCCTTCTTCCCCTCTACTATAAAATGTTCTCTAGTGCTTCTTTTGTGTGAGATAATATACTCTATTCTGCTGCTTCCTTCCTCCTTCTCCCAGTACATCCGTCTTTCTCACCTTTTAATTTTATATATATACATAATATATATAGATATAGATATAGATATAGATATCATGCCATCATAGTCAACCCTCTTTTTTACCCCTCTGTCTATGAACATTTACTGCTTCTCACTGCTCTAATAATGATAAAGTGCTTAGGAGTTACAAATACCATCTTCTCATGTAGGAATGTACACAGTTTAGTCTTATTGAATCCCTTATCATTTCTTCTTCCTAATTACCTTTTTATGTTTCTCTCGAGTCTTGTATTTGAAAGTCAAACTTTGTATTTGTCTCCGCACTTTTCATCAGGAATGTTTGAAAGTCAATTTCAATAAATGTCCATTTTTTCCCTTAAAGATTATACTCAGTTTTTCTGGGTTAGGGGGTTATTGATTGTAATCATTGTTGCCATCAAAATATCATATCCTAAGTTCTCTAATCCTTTAATGTGGAACCTGCTAAAACTGGTGTTATCCTGACTGGTTCCACAATGTTTGAATTGTTCCTTTCTGACTACTTGAAATGGGAACTCTGGAATTTGTCTGCAATATTCCTGAGAGTTTCCATTTTGAGATCTCTTTCAGGAGATGTTCAGTGGATTTTTTTTCCCATTTCTATTTTGTCCTCTGGCTCTAAGATATAGTGCAGTTTTCCTTGATAATTTATTGAAAGATGATGTCTAAGAGCTTGTTTTGATCATGGATTTCAAGTAGCCCAATAATTCTTAAATCATTTCTCCTCAATCTATTTTCCAGGTCAGTTCTATTTTTTAATGAGATATTTCACATTTTCTTCTATTGTTTTTGTATTTTGTTTTATTGTTTCTTGATGTTCCATGGAGTCACTAGCTTCTATTTGTCCAACTCAAATTTTTAAGTAGTTATTTTCTTCAGTGAACTTTTGTACCTCCTTTTTCATCTGGTCAATTCTACTTTTTATATAGTATTTCTATAGTATTTCTCTTCAATGAATTTTTGTGCCTCTTTTACCAAGTTTTTAACTCTTTTTAAAAATTATTTTCTTACATCACTCTCATTTCTTTTCCTAATTTTTTCTCTACCTCTCTTATTTGATTTTTAAAATTCTTTTTGAGCTCTTCCAGTAATTCTTTTTTGACCTGAGATCAATTTACATTTTTTCTTTGAGACTTTCTATGTAGTTTTGACTTTGTTGTCTTCTTCTGAGTTTGTGTTTTGATTTTCCCTCACTGTAGTAATTTTCTATTGTCAGGTTCTTTTTTGTCGTTTTCTCATTTTTTCAATCTACTTCTTGGCTTTTAACTTTATATTAAATGTGTACCATGTTCCTGCAGCAGAGGGGAAATGGCCCTGAGTTTCATGTTTTTTGGTGCTGCTTTTTACCAAGCTAGATCTGTCAGTCTTCAGTTCTTCTGAGGTGGTATGATTTTAAGAGAGGTGTGATCACTGCTTTCCTGGCATATGCTGTGCTCTGTGAATGACCAAAAACATTCTTCTCTGCCCCAAAACTGTGAACAGTTCCCCTATTCCCATGCAGCCAGGCACTCTAGTATGTTAGTGTTCCTCCTCACACTGGAACTGTGACCTTGAACTCTGTTATAGGCAATACAATATAGTCCTGCACCCAGTGCTAGCAAAGGGTACAATCTCCTTCTGACCTATTGTCTAATCCCCTTACCATCTGTGGTCTGAGAGCCCTACCAGCCACAGCTGCTGATTAAGTCACTCCTGCCTATTCAATAGACCCCAAGGCCTGCTGCTGGTTAGCTGGTATGCAGCTGTTACTGGAACAGCTTGTCCTGGGCTCTCACTTCAATGAGACAAATTTTTTTCTATTATCCTTCTAATTTATCTTGAGCTGAAAAAGTGTTTCACTCCATCTTTTTTTTTAATTTCTGCTATTTCAGAATTTGTTTTGAGGTATTTTTAAAAATGGGTTTAGAGGAAAATTTCAGAAAGCTCAGGCAAGTCCCTGCCTTTACTATCTTGCTTCTGTCCTCCAAATTCAGCTTTTGAGAGGATTCAGTTACTATTGTCCTCAAGATGGTGAATAAACTGATGGTCATAAGATATTTCAGACTAAGCTACTTAGAACTCTTAATGATTCAACAGTTTTTAAGAGTATAATTTCTAACATGTTTATAAATAATACAAAATTATATTTGTTATTGTTCAGTCATTTTAGACATATCCAACTCTTTGTGACCATATTTGGGCTTTTCTTTGCAAAGATACTGAAATGGTTTGCCGTTTTCTTTTCCAACTCATTTTACAGACGAGGAAATTGAGGCAAACTGGATTACTTGACTTGCCCAGAGGCACACAGATACTAAGTATCTGAGGCTGGATTTGAACTCATGAAGATGTGTCTTCCTGACTCCATGTCTGGTACTCTATCCACTATACCACCTAGCTGCCTCCCCCAAAAAATCCAATCAATAATTAAACTCCATCAGCTTGAATAGATCATTTTGAGTATTACTCTTGCTTATGGAGATTGTAATATTCACATTATGGTTTGATTTTGGAAGACTTCTTGAATAATACACAGATGTATCTATCATTTTATCAGTGTAAATATTCTCCTCCTCTGTTCCTGTCCATCTTGTGCAATAATTGTCTATTTTGCTTCCTAAAGGTGCCACAAGACATCCACATGATATACTGGGTACTTTATTTTCCTTTGGCATCATGAGAATATGAACAGAAGAGGAACATTTTTAGCCTACGAGCAATCCATCTTGTTTTTGCTTTATATATTCATTTCATGGAATCTTTTTTGTCACACATATATCTACTATAGTAGTAATAGTAGTACTAGTAGTAGTAGTAGTAGTAGCAGCAGCAGCAGCAGCAATAGTAGTAGTAGTAGTAGTAGTAATACAAATGATATTTATATGTGTATATACATCTATCCAAATCTTCATATATATATATATATATATATATATATATATATATATTTCTATCTATATCTATCTGGGCAGATATGTATCTGTCTATATAGTATTCATTTTTAAAGGACTGCAAAGCAATTTACATGCATTATCTCATTAGTGCCTCACAGCAATCCTGTGAAGCAGATCCTAAATGTACAATTGTCCAGATGAAGAAACTGAGTCTCTATATGGTTGTGACTTTTCATAGGTCATAGGGTAAGTGATAAACAGAGGCACTGAATCAAGTTCTTCTTTATTACAAGAATAATACTCTCTCAGGCACCACATTGCCTTCTCAGATGATTATATTAACTTTCATTTAAATTGTAGAGCACTTTGAGGCTACAAAACACATTCAGTTATACTATCACAGTTAATCCACATAACAACCACCACTATTATTTTGGTAATTTTATTTTTGGTGTGCTTTTCCCCAAAAAGTGTATAGCACCATAAATCTAGAACTAAAAGGATCTTCACAAGACTCAAACTTTTCATTTTACAGATGAAGAAATTGAGGCCTTAGTAGATTTAAGTGACTTCTTCAAGTGGAAAAAGGAGTAAACATGAGAGGATTGATTCAAACTTGGGGTTTCTGACTCTGGAATCAGTGGTTTTTCCACTGTATGTTGCTGGCTTTGCTTAGTTCTTCCTATCATTCCTTTTCCCTTCCAGTACATTTTGAACTTTATTTTCTTATATTTGGGCTATTTGCTTATTTGTTCATTCCTTCTCTCTGCATTACACATGGGATAAATCTTCTGAAATAGTGAGATTTTAGTTCCTTTTTACTCATAAGAGCGAAGATATGTAAAAGTACTACAAGAAAAATACTACCAATACAAGCTAATGTGGTCATTGTTCACTGATGTCAACTGTTACAAATTGCTAGAATATCATCACCTCACAGAACTGGGAAGGACATGTTAGATCATCTGTTCTGCCTGGCTCACTTTCTAGGTGAGAAAACAGAGGGCCAAAATGATGCATAAGCTTATTCACCTTGGATTGTATAATTATTTTACTCTTTACTCAAAATTACTTAGAGGAACTTCAAAAAAGTCCCTGTCTTTTACTGAAGACATACAAACTATTTTCATGGGAGTATCCTTTAGTAGTACCAGAGTGAGATCAATTTTTAACCGCCCCCTTTACCAGGCCCTAATGTTCATTGCCTTTATCCTATTCTCTTATAGCCCCTTACATTGTTGAGAGAATTATTATTCATTAATTGTTTTCCTGTGGTATTGGGATGAGTAAATCCCCTATCTCCCCTCTTTCAGGTCATATAATTTCCCTCTCTGTTATTCCATATCACAAAATATATTTATTTTCTTGTTGGAGGTCATTAAATTAAACAGATTGTTAATTCAACACTTCTACTTTTGCTTCCCATGATTCCCTGGGTATTCCTTAACTCATTAGGTTTTCAGGTCTTTTTCATCTATTAATGGTCCTTTTTTTTGTCTTTTACTCTGCATATAAATCCTTCTTTTAAAATCCAATAAACTATAATTTTAAACACCATAATTTATTTTGTTACTTATTCTTTACTTGATAAGTATATTTATGTACCTTTTTTGTCTGTTGTCTTTTGGGGGGGTGTTTTCCAAGTTAAATCCATTTCTTGTTTCTGTTTCCTTTTTTTGAGGAGGGTTTGACAAGGATTCCTCAAATGTTTCTCTGTTGTTGTACCTCCATCCTTTCAATTGTTGACTAGGTCCAAGTTTGTAAGACATAGTATTTTGAGTTCCATTTTGAGCTCCTTTTGTTTTAGAATATATCATTATATTATCTTTAGGGTTTTATTACAAATGTGACTTAATTTTGCATCATTTATATGGTTTGCCACTCATATTTGAATTTTTTCTCCTGATTCCATGAAAAAATGTGTTTTTTGTTATTGAAAGTGTTAGCATTTTAAAACTCTGCATGTTTTGGTGTCAGAAAATGTGTGTGTGTGTGTGTGTGTGCTTTATGAGAACAAATCAGGGATCCTCTTGATCAGCACTATGTTGTCTGTATCAAGAAACTTTGAATAGTTTTCTTGAATTATTTTCTGAATTATGAAATTCAGGTTTTTCATCTATCATTTTTTTTCTGAGAGCTATGATTTTTAAGTAATCTCTTCATGCTGTCTTCAAGATATTCCAAATATCTTATCCAAATGTCCCTTTCTTAGAGCTTCCACTTCTTTGGAGAGATTCTCCATTATAATGTTTTTTTTATTTTTTCCTGCTCTATTTTTTACATTTATGAAATTCTACATCAAGAAATATGATTTCTCTAAGAGTAATTTCTTAATTTTTCATGCAAAATTTTATGTATTTTCTGAGCCATTTTGGGGTATCTTACTATTACCCCATGGTCTATGAGGAGGTCATATTTTTTTTATCCCTTTGCTGGGGAATGTTCCATTTTATTTCATCTTACCTTATTTGTTCAATTTGGCTTCTTTTTGAAGTTTTATTCATTTTTCATTTTTTCCCTTATAATCATTTTTGCTGGTTTATCTTTGTGAGAGATGGGTTTTTATTCATGCTTCCTCTTGACTTTTTGTTCTTTCAACTCTTCTAGAGCATTTACAATACTGGGAATTCTCCTCACTCCAGTACCTCCTGCTTCCGCTGATGCACAGATCCCATAGACTTAGCTTCTGGACAGCATCAGTCTCATCACATTGATGATACAGGTATTATTCTTGTCAGTGCCCCTATGCTAAGTAACTTGGGGGAAGGAAAGTTTGGTCTCAATTAGGTTCCCAGTCTCCTTCCTATCAGGACAGATTCTGTCTTCACCACTTGTGGCTGAACACTTTCCCTTTCCTGATCAGTTCCTCTGTTCTCACTCCTCCTGGCCTGCTTACTGTTCTCTCTCTGTGCAAAACATTCCTTCTCACATCTTAGGGCCTTTACATAGGCTATAAGTGGTAGCACTTTAACAAGGAATTGCATTTTAGGCATGAGGGACAGCCTATGTAATGGCACAAAAGTAAGTCATGGAGTATTTTGTATTTATTTCTTGAATACATGTTATTCCTCAAGTTAAATGTAAGATTCTTGATGGTAGGAATCATTTTACTTCAGTCCTTTTATCTCTAGATAGTGTCTGGTACATAATAAATATCGATTAATTGAAGTGAGTTTAATTGAATTGAATTGGGATACAGTTAAGCTCTATTTCCACACAAAATCAAAAGTATTTTTAAAGGCTAAAACGAAGACAGAAGACACTTCTTTACTCTGGATAAGTAGGAAGAAAAGTTGCAAAATATGTGACAGAAATTTCAGGAAAAAGTGGAAATTTCATCAAACTCCCATGTTTATTCTGCACAATGGTAAGCATTCAGATGCTTGATGTTATTGTCATTGTTCTTTTTCTCTGAATGATTTGTTCCTATTAATGGCTCTGGAGCAGTGATCTAAACTGATTGGTCTTAGATGCCACAAAATTCTGTGTACTGAATGCCATTCAGCTTTATTTCAATGATCATTCTGAAAGAAAATAGAAATCTGAAGGGACCTTGTTTGTTTGTTTGTTTTTTTAATATCGAAAGGGAAATACATGCTTGATGTTCCATCTGTGAGTCATCCTGGTTTTAATCAGGATTTCTTATATAAGCTAAAAGAAGTTGACTAAAGCTGTTACTTGACTAGCAAAGTGATGTTTCATATTTACAAAGCCACAGGAGGATAGGATGTTTTCCACATAGACACAGAATTATCAATATGATCCAGACAGTAGTTGATGGATATAATAATATTAATTATAATGGTAACAATATCCAATACTGATGTAAGTTAGGTAGTGAAAATATTACATCAGAAAAAAAAAAGCATTTCAAATAGGTTAAATGACTTGCTCAATGTCGAATGGTTAGTAAATGCCAAGGGTGCACTTTGCACCTAGATTTCATATGTCTACATCTACTACTAGCTTCCACTATGCTTACTTCAAATGCTGTTGAGGGATGATGGATAGACAGCAAACTTATTCAAAAAATCATATAGCATACAAATTAGGGCAGATATGTGACACAATGGATAGAGTCATGGATCTGGAATTAAGAAGACTACTATAGAGTTCAAGTCCAGCCTAAGACACTAGTTATGTGACCTTGAACAAGTCACTTAAACCTGTTTCCTTCAGTTTCCACATCTGTAAAATGAGCTAGACACAGAAATAGCAAATTGCTCCAGTATCTTCACCAAGTGAACCCCGAATTGAGTCATGAAGAGTTGAACATCACTGAAATGATTCAATACCACAATATCCAAATTAAGGCTATTATTTCAAATCATGTTGGTGAATTGTATTAAATTTAATAAATTGCAATACCACACTTAACTGCTGAATTATGTGTGTTCTGCATTTGAGCTTTTCTACTGAATAAGGAATTCTATTTGGTACTGTGGAAGACTCAAAAGGATTGTGAACAAAGCTTAACTCAGAGGTATAGACCAGTGTGCATGAAGCATGCACATAGTAGGCATTTAATAAATGGTATTGACTGACTGAAAAGGAAGAAAATATAAGACCAGAAGAGAAAAGCACATCTGTTCAACACAATCTATATCTATTCATCTCACTTAGTGCATGTTGTACTTACTGGTAAGCCATGAGTTCTTCTCTCCAGGCAAGTATACAGGCACTCATTCCCCACGTAGGTTCAGATACCTCTGTCCTTTGAGTTTTTCTTTCCTCCATTCCCCAGTAGAAAATGGAAGGCTCACCCTGGTCCCAGGGAGAACTACAAAGGAAAACCTTAGGGGAGCAAGTACAGAAAAAAAAATAATAGCCATAGTAAGAATGGGATAAACAGCAGTTACTATCAAGAGATAAGAGGCAACAGTGGATTTGGGGCACAAGTGGCTAAGAACAGAACACTTTCAGATCTGCAACCCTGCTTCTAGTTCTTCTGCTCTACAGACTCTTGGATCATTTGAATTTCATTAGAAAAAAAAGACCATCCAATACCAGGAAACCAGATCCTACCCATTGACTTTATCTTCTCTGTTGTTACTCTATTCTCCCCACCTGGAACAGAAACTCTCCAGACCTGGGATCAGACCTCTAATGACCATAACCTCTCTTTTCCCTTATTCTCTGACAACTGAGTAGATGGAAATTTCCTAGATAAATTTAACACACACACACACACACAGCTTTATAAAATTGGTATACAGATTTGAAAAAAAATGAATCTCATGCTTTATTAGCCCAAATCTGACTTAAGCCAGATTGTTAACTCAAATTCAACATTGAAACAAAAAAGAAACTTCTAGCTCACCTAACAGGTACTTAGAGTAGGCTTACTTAGTCATATGAGGAAAGGCATTTAAAGCAGAGGAAATATATTCTTTGAGGCTATAGCCTTAAATCATCTGAGTTCAACTCAGACACCAAAGAGAAGATCTGCAACAACTCTTGTCCTAACTGCTTTTGTACTTAATAGATCAGAAATCTATGTCCGTGGTCAAAGCTTTGGACCGATTAAATATCAAGGACAGTTTCAATGCATTTTAAGGAAACACTAGAAAATCTCCAAGGGGTGTGACCTTAAAATATTGTTCCCATCACATATGCCAATGTTTTGTTTTTCCTATTTAGATCTCTTTATCTTTGTGAGATGATATTTTTCATCTATGACAACTATTAAAATCAAGTATCAAAATAAATTTAACTTTGAACCTAACTTCTGCATTAATGTCATAGTGTTAAAGTAAGATTTTCAAAAATAATGAAGGATAATCAATCACATTGCTTACTAAATATATTATGAACAAGAATATTTTCATGAGAGCAAAAAGGCTTTTTGTACTGTTAAATAAAATTAAATAAACTGCTTTAAAATATGTATTCTTTTTTTGTTCTTTATACAGTTCTATTTTGTATATATTTTATAGTATGCAACAGATGAGTATAGTAGCACATCTAATTTGTAAATGAATGTACATGTATTGGGACTGTATCTTTTTAATTTTTTTAAGATGATTGAGATGTATGATAAAAAAAAAAGAAACCACTTGCCTATACCAACAGAGCCATGAGTGAGAGGAAATACTTCCTTAGTCAATACAATGGTCACTCCTTTTCTTTACTAGGATCATGGAGAATCAACCAAGTTAGCATTTCTGTAAAAGGCTGTGATCAAATTTAGCCTGGTAAAGGAGGAGAGGGGAAGCAATTGTGGGATATTAATTCCCAGAAGAACTACTAATTGTTCATTTGACACCTCAACTCTTTCTACTTCATGTTCTTCATTTCCAGGGGAGTACTACAAGGGAATTATATGTATAGTCAAGGTGGGTTCTTATGGTATTTAGTTTTTTTGAGATATGAAAGGCAGAGTCTACCATCCAGAAAAGCTGGGATTCAGGGAGCAAATAAGGGTGCATGTGATCCCTATTGATCAGCAATTCAGCTGCCAGGGAGGCTTGCTGAGTTTTCAGAAAACTGACTGATTCCGTAAGGTGAACTAACAGAGATGATAGAAGTAGGGGAAAAAAAACCTCAAAGTGCAACTCTTCAGGTTGATGTGATAAGAGAGGAAGGTATTTTATTTTTCTCTTCTTTGCCTCACACTTAAAATTTGCTATTCTCAGAGCTAATTTTTCCTACTCTGTGCAGTGTGATCTTTCATCTTCAGATTCTGGCTACACTGAGGACATTCAATGCATCGTATTCAATAAGTGTCAACTTCTGGTCATCAACTACTATGCCACTGTTGTTTGCTATAAATAGAATGATTGTTACCTTTTATTAATACAAATATTCCCCATATAAAAGAATGAGAGAGATGTAATCATAATTATATTTTATAGTTTGCAACCTAGATGTCACTATCTCTTACCCCCAAGATATTTCAATTTCAACTTTTCAGCAGTTCGCAAATATACCACATTCTTTTCTGTGATGGTGTCATTACACTGGTGAAGGCTCTCATCACCTCATGCTTGAACTATCACAAAACCCTACTGATGAGTCTGTACCTCCTTTACAAATCTCTTTCCATCACAATCCATCTTCTATTCAACCAACAAAGTGGTTTTCCTAAAGGGCAGGGTGTCCCAACCCCCATTGAATAAGCTTCATTTGTTACTTATTATCTAGAGAATCAAAAACAAATTCCTCTGTTTTATATTCAAAACCCTTCATAACCTAATGCCCCCATCCTACACTCACATGCCCATACACACACACACACACACACACAAGCACACACACACACACGCACACACACACACACACCTTTCCAGTCTTCTCACGCCTTAGTCTTTGTCTTGTGCTCTTTGAACCAGGGTCATTGGCTTCCTTGCTGTTTCTCCAACAAGATACTCCATCTTTTGACTCCAGGGTGACTGTCCGCCATGCCTGGAATATTCTACCTCCTCATCTCTCCCTACTGGCTTCTGTAGCTTCCTTCAAGTTCCAAATAAAATGCCATCTTCTGCAAGAAGTAACCAATTATAATGCTGTTCCTCCTTTAATTATTTCCTATTTTTCCTGTGTATAACTTGTACATGTTTGTGCATATTTATTTGATGGTTGTAATCACCATTAGGTTGTGAGCTCCCTTGAAAGTGGGAAAGTGGGACCAGTCTTTTGCCTCTTTTTGTAGCCCCTGCACTTAGTACATTGTCTGACATATGCCAAGCACTAAATAAATGTTTATTAATGAATTTGCTTTTGATAAAGTAAGGTACTCCCTCCAATGGTGAAGACTGTAAGTCATCCATACCTCCTCATCTTGTGTTATTTGTGTTTATGTCTTCCCATAAATCCTTCACAGGGAATCCAGAAAATATGCTAATGACCTTCTTCTAAATCTATTGACCATATATGGACACCAAGGAATGTCATGAACTACCTATTTCATATACCCCACTCTACTAATTTTAACAATGCATTCCTTTGATAAGTTTTTTTTTTAACAATATATTACCTGCACAATTCTCCTTTGGCAATGTTTTGTAGCTTAATAACAGTCATTATGGGGCAGCAAGGTGGTACAGTGGATAAAATGCCAGGCCTGGAATCAGGAAGATCTGAGTTCAAATCTGACCTCAGACACTTAACTACTATTTGCCTCAGTTCCTCATCTGTAATATGGGGACACACTAAAGAGGGGAATTACCAACCATTCTAGTATCTTTGCCAAGAAAACCCCATGAATAACCCCATGGGTCATGAAGAGTTGGACATGACTGAATTACTGAACAACAAATGTCAATATAAATCATTCAACAAGTATTTACTATTTCCTATATATCAGGCTCTATTCCAGGTATAAAAAAATAATGACAAAATGAAATGATCTCTGCTTCAAGCAATTTAAATGCTATCTGGGAGACTATGTGTACATAAATAGATGCAAGATAAATAGATAACAATTTTTGTGAAGAAAGAGAATGTCAGGTAAGGGAATAACAATAACAGCAGCAGCAACAACAAAACAATAATGCTTAGAATTTATATCATGTTTTAAGGCTTATAAAATACTTTACAAATATTTTCTCATCTGATCCTCACAACAGTTCTAGGAGTTAGGTACTATTGTTATCATCATCATTTTAAAAATAAGAAACTGAGGAAGATAAAAGGTAAATGACATGACCAGGACCACACAGCTAGTAAGTATCTGAGGCTGGATTTAAATCAGGTCTTTCTGACGTGAAGTCCAGCACACTATCAACTGCACCATCTTTTTTTTTAGAAGGTGTTGCTTTATTTAGAAAGCATTGCTTTAGAAAACAAGAAAATCTAAGAGGTAGAAGGGAAATGGAAAGAAAATCCATGTAGGGAGGGAAGACAGAATGAAAACTAACATATAGATTAGTATGCATTTTTCCATGCATGTCCTTCAGGAGACTTACAACTTCAATTCTGTGGAAAGTGTGACATTCCATAATGTACAGCCATACAGCACCAAATAGATAGATACATATCTATATCTATATCTATATCTATATACATATATATGTATGTATGTATGTATTTATATATGTATATATATACACAATTTTAAGAAGTAATTAAAAGTACTATATAATTTCCCAAGAAATTCAGTCACATCTTTCCTTCTATAAAATTTTGAACTCATTTCATTAATTATCAAAAATACTTATCTAAGATAGGTGTACTGATTGACCAGTTTTAGGAGTTATCAATTTGCAAATTATGGTCTGAACAACAGATATTCTTCATCCACTTTATGTGGATGTGCAGATGTTTAGGGAAAATTACTTTTGCTTTATATAGATACCATTTAGTTGACTCTGCAATATTCAGGGCTTTATACAATCAGAAAAAAACATATTGTATGAGTAGAAACATCTAGAAGACCTCACCACGTATGGAAAATCCTCCATCCATTTTGGCATTTACCTGAATATCTCCCACAAAAGCTCATGACTGTCATGAGCATATATCTCCTTAATTTATTTTTTTATTTGCTATTGATGGGAGAAGGTACTAGAAAAAAAAAATTATCTCTATTGTTAGAGCCTTCAAGGAGTGGTTAATAATTATGACATAAGTTTGGTAGAGTGTTTATCAGGGTAACCTCTGATCAATCAACTTAATAAAATTAAATGTTAAATTCAATAAAGTCATACTACTTAATGAAATTACAAGGTGTCAGATTTTGAGTGCCCTGCCTGAAAATTTGAGTTATCATCATCATCATCATCATCATCATCAATCATCATCATCATAATTTCATTATTGTTTTTGTTACTTTCCATTATTTTTGTTACTTATTATTATTGTTGTTAATCAATCATTTCAGTTATGTCCCATTTTTTATTACCTCATTTGAGGTTTTCTTGGCAAAGATACAGGCATCATTTGCCATTTCCTTCTCTAGCACATTTTACAGATGAGGAAACAGAAGCAAACAGGTTAAATGACTTGCCTTGGGTCATACAGATAGTGAGTATATAAGGCCAGACGAACTGAGGAAGATGAGTTTTCTTGACTCCAGGCCCAGTGCTCTATCCATCAGAGAGCCTACCTTCCCATTTTCATTATAGTATTATTTATTATAATGATATATTTTCTCATTGTTTTAAAAATAAACAGTAAGCAAAGGGAGAGAGTATATCTTTCCATATCTTCAATCAACTGTGTGACTGTTAAGAAATAGGCTCCAGTAGACTACTCTTTGTAAAAACCTTTCTGTTTCTTTCTTAAATTTTCATAAAGGATTCTATGAATACATACATATTCTTATAATGATTTTATAGAGATGGAAAAATAAGAATATGGGTTGGTAGTTTTAAACATTTGCTTAGTCAACTTTTTTAAATACTTGATTAAGAGCTATGTTTTTCTTTTTTTCCCCAAACATTTGTCATCTTCTCTTTCACAGAGCTTTAGAACTGAGACCTCAACAGTCTAAATGTTCCTATCATTTGTCTTCTCAAAGTCTAATATTCTTTAACGCCATTTCAATATCCTCATTTGCAAAACACATCTGAACTATGACCATAGTTTGCTAACCATGCTCATAACTTGTATAGATTTAGAGCTGAAAGGTGTCTTGATATTGATCTCTTCCAAATCTATCATTTGATAATACCTAGCAGAATGTCAAGAACATTATTAGAACTTAATGACCCTTAATAAGTATCTGATTGTTTAAAATGTATGAAACAGCAGTGGATGGCAGCGCAGAAGATAATTGATCTTTTCTACTCCTTCCTTTCTTCTGGATGAAGTAGAGCTGAATTTCACTCAAGCTTTACCTTTTCCCCATGCTTTCCTCTTTCCTTTCTCATATTGAAAGCTAGACATTTAACTAACCTAACCTTCTGAAAATATACAACTAATCACTAACATATGGGACAATCCAATGTCCTTCAGGTTCACACGACCTTTTTCTTTTCTTTTCTTTTCTTTTCTTTTCTTTTCTTTTCTTTTCTTTTCTTTTCTTTTCTTTTCTTTTCTTTTCTTTTCTTTT
>NW_020954596.1:71764794-71771575 GCF_900497805.2 Vombatus ursinus | reverse complement strand
TTCTTTTCTTTTCTTTTCTTTTCTTTTCTTTTCTTTTCTTTTCTTTTTCTTTCTTTCTTTCTTTCTTTCTTTCTTTCTTTTTCTTTCTTTCTTTCTCTTTATAATTTTATGTAGTTCCATGAAAAATTATGAGTATAATCACAATAGTTAAGACACCTCAAGGGGGTGGGGAATTCTTAAAATTCAATTAGAGGTTTGGCTTTCTATCTTAATTTAAATAATTGTGTATTTTCTAGTTTACTGCTGGCTTCTTTATGTTTCAGGCCAAATCATAATACAGAAAACATTTTTGTAAAGAAGTGAACAGAATATAAGTACAGTTTCAGTCACTAAATATTCCCAAGATGGGAACATTGGAGAAAAATTAGTTTTTTTGTGGGGAACTTCCTTCAGTCCTTGAAAAGGTAAGTAGAATTGAGATCTTCAGTATGAGTTCTCTGATCCCAGATGATTGCAGGACAGTATGGCAAACCTTAATCTCTCCCTTTATTGCCACAACTCAGTCTTTCTTTCAGTTTCTATTTTTAAGTGACTCCTTTCAGTAGCTGACCTTTTCAATCTGTTATTAAGTCATTGGCAAGTGTGGGCAAACTTTTCCTTCTCTCACCTACTTCTATCTTCCCTCCACCCAGCCAACTCTTACTGAACTCAGTGTAGGCACATCTCCTCCTTCCAAACTAGTTTCTCACATGAGTTCTGTATAAAACTCCATGTATTCTACACAGAATTCCCAAGTTTGATTCAAGTCTATCTTTTAGCACAGAGATCACTGTTGTCCCGAATTCTCAGGACTGAGAATTCCTGTCTCTCTGAAATGTAAATCCTAGAATACCAGTCAATTCTCAATCCACTAATACAGACAAATAAGAAAATTGAGTCTCCAAATGGTTAAAGGTCTTACCCATAGCACATAGATAAATAAATGATTTAGAGACAAAGGTGGATATCATAAGTAAATTAGAGACATTTGGAAAAAATGTACCTGTCAGGTGTCATTTTCTTATGGTACCCACCTTTTTGTGTAAATCATTATCCATTTTGACCATATCTTGGTACACTGTGTGAGATGTTCATCTCTACCTATTTTCTTCCAAACTAATTTCCAGTCCCTCCTGTATTTTCAGATATAAAATTCTTGTCCCAATTTTGGGTCATCTTTGACCATTTGTTCTGCCAATGAATTTTGTTATTATTTTTTCTAGTTCTATAAAATATTTTTTTGACATTTGATTGGTATGGCCCTGTATAAGCAAATTAGGTAGAATCATCTTTTTTTATTGCATTGGTTTGGCCTTCAAATGAAAAATTGATATTTCTCCAATTGTTTAGATCTGTCATTGTTTGTGTGAAAAATAATTTTTAATTGTGTTCATATAGTCCCTGGGTTTGTCTTGGTAGCTAGACTCTCAAGAATTGTATGATGTCTGTACTTACTTTAATTGGATTTTGCTTTTCTATTTCTTCTTGCTGGGTTTTGGTGGTAGTATATAGAAATGCTAATGATTTCTGTGGATTTATTTTATATCATGAACTTTGCTGAAGTTGATAACTATTTCAACTAGTTTTGATGATTCTCTAGGATTTTCTAAGTATATCATCATTCACAAAGGGAGATAGTTTTGCTTCCTCATTGCCTATTTTTTCCTTCCATTTCTTCTCCTTGTCTTATGATTATAGCTAGCACTTTTATTAAAATACTGAATATCAATGATGATAATGGGCAACTTTGCTTCACCCCTAATCTTTCTGTGAAGGTTTCAAATTTATGACTATTACATGTAATGTTTGCCCTTGGTTTCAGATAGGTATTACTTATCATCATAAGAAAGGCTTCATTTATTCATGTGTTCGCTAGTATTTTTAATAGGAATAGGTGCTATATTTTGTCAAAAAATTTTTCTACATTTATTTATACAAACATATGATTGATGCTACCTTGGTTATTGATATGATCAATTATGCTGATAGTTCTCTTATCATTGAATTAGTTCTACATTCCTGGTTTAAATCCCAGCTGATCACAGTGTATGATCTTTGTGATACAATGGCATTTTCCAATTGCCATTTCTGCTTTTTAAGGATGTATTTTATTCATTGAATTTTATATGTCTTTTTTCCATTTGGCCACATCTGTTTTTAAAGTGTTGTTTTCTTCAGTATTTTTATGCTTCTTTTACTAAGCTATGAATTATCCCTGTTTTTTAACAATTGTCTTACTTTATTTCATTTCTTTACTTATTTTTCCCTCTACCAGTCTGATTTGCTTTTTTAAAACAATTTTTTAACCTCTTTTAGGAATTCTTGTTTGGCTTGTGTCCAATACACATTTTTCTTTGCAGTTTTGATAATAGCTGTTTTAACTCAACTCTCTTCTGAGTTTGTGTCTGGATCTTCCTTTGCATCATGGTAGATTTTTATGGTCTCTTTTTTTGTTGTTTGTTCATTGTTCTGCTCTATTTTTAGGTTTGAACTTTATGTTAAAATTGGGCTCTATTATCAGCATGGGAAGTTAAGGTGGCACTGTCTCAAGCTTGAAAATTTTTCCCACTGCCATTTTCAAAGCTAGTTCTGGGAATTTGAGATGTTTCATTGCTTCAAAAGTGGTGTGATTTGGAGAGAGGTGTGGTCACTACTCTCCTTATCTGACCTCTGGTCCTTGGACAAGGAATGTCTCCTGATCTCTTAGGATTTCAATTGATACTGTTCCTGAGGGTCCCTCATCCCTTGTGCCCAAAATCAATATTGCTTCTCAGGGCTTCCATTCCCTCTTGACTACACATGTTTGTCATTGTCCTTGATCAATGACCCAGAAGTGGGTATAATCAATGGAATTGCTGAATACTTTCTAGTCCTGCATCCAGTTCTAGCACAAGAATCTTTAGTAAAATTTCTCTATTTGTCAAATCCTCCTATCATCTCTTGTTCAGGAGCTCCTAAAGCTACTGCTGCTTCTGTTGCCATCATCTAGTCTCACCCTGATGTTTCATTCATGTGGTCTCTGTACCTGCCTCCATTCTCCTTGTCACAGATCTCTCCTCCACTATCAGACATTGTCTTTGACTGGAATAATGTCTCAATCAGACGTCTTGTTATCTCTGCTACTTCAGAATTCAATTTGTGTCATTATTTTAAAGCTGTTTGGAGGCGAATGTTGAGAGAGCTCTGTTGAGTGCTTTCTCTACTCCTCCATTTTGGCTCTACAAATGAGTTTATATTCTAAATTGATGTTTGCTTCCAGTTAGCCTCTTTAGGTAAGAAGATCAAGAGTGCTTTTTGGTTGATATATTTTCCAGACTCTTCTGGTCATTTTGTGGTTGCAATCAATTTATATTCCTTAAGTGCCATGAAAAAATGGTGACTATCCTTTTATCCATTTTTTAGCAACAACAGATGTAGTATAATACATTGTCAATGCTGATATTAATTTAATTTCTTTCTTGATGCTTTTCAAATAATATTTTCAGTCCCCTATAAGTTCTCTTCCCCCAAAGAGCCCATCCTTTAAATTAAAAAAAATATGTATTTTAAGGAAAATTTTCTTAAGCTGGCAATCTGAAAACAGACATATTCTATTGCTAGGACTATTTTGAAGTTTTGTGAGTATGGCAGAAACTTCCAGAGCATAGTATAAAACAAATGTAATCCACATACAACTTCCTAAACAGAAATGATCATAAGGTTTTTAGTATTAAGATAAGCAAAATTCAATTAACCTGACTGAAATTTTATGTGGGGGTAATAATAGGAGGATTACATTAGGGTTAAGAGATCTGCAGTGTGACCCTGGATAAGTCAGCTCCAGTCAATAAGCATTTGAATACCTGAAATCTTTTGTTTACAGATTCTTTATTTATAAAATCAGCAGGTTATAGTCAATGATCTCTAAGATTCTTCACAATTCTATAGTACTACTATTCTAAATTATTTGTTTCTATAATCCAAAAAATCTGTAATCCAAGAAAAATAACCTGAAAGATATGTACAAACTACATAGTTTTAAATTTGCCATAATATCCATTTCCTAATAATAACCCCACCATTCTTATTTCCAATATATTTTCCCCTGTGTAACATGTTGTAGTGGGAAGAACACTGAACCTGATTTAAAATACTGCTTAAACCACCAGCTGATGTGCCCAGGGCAAATACCAATGTATCAAGACTCTAGTTTCCTGATCTATAAAAGGATGGGGTAGGGCAGCTCATCTGCAAAATCCCTCCCAGTTCTGTAATTTTAGATTTTCTCAGCACTTTTGCACTGGAAATGCTCTCTCTACATGATTATGCATTTTCTATTTCTTAAACTCACAAAAGAGTTGAAGAAGAACTGGGATTTGAAATGGAAAACATAGGTTTTTTTATTGGTGGGAATGTTTGTGGTTAAAAAAAAATAATGAAATTGTAACAGTCCAGTGTGTACAATGATACAGAAATCCATGATATCTGAATCTAAAAGCTGAGATATGGATGGATGGTTGCAGGGGTAGCAGTACAATCTAATGAGTAAAATCAAAGTAATTATAAAAATAAGCTCACATTTATATAGGTAACAACACAAGGTTTATGAAGCCTATTCCACACAATAACCAGACAGCTAGAGAAAATAGTTCTGAAATCAGGAAAGAAGCAAGCCAAATGAGGATATGAGCAAAGTATGTTAATCAGGTTTATGTGAAACATTGCAAGTTAGGTTACTTTTTTAAAATTTAAAAGGGGTAAATTAAAAAAAAAGTATGATTTTACATATGAGGGAGCAACCCTAAGAACTCTTTAGCCCTCAACTGTGTTGTAAATTCAGAATATAATAAAATTTTGTGCACTTATCATTTATATAATAATTTAAGGGCTTTGGATGTGTTATCTCATTTGAGCCTCAAAACTCTGCAAGTCAAGTTTATTATAGCCATTTTATAGATGAGGAAACGGAAACTGAAAGTTTAAATGATTTGCTTTGAGGTTTGTTGTTGTTGTTGAGTCTTTTCAGTCATGTCAATTCTTTGTGACCCCACATGGGGTTTTCTTGGCAAATATTCTGGAGTGATTTGCCATTTCCTTTTTCAGCCCATTTTACAGATTAGGAACTGAGGCAAATAGGGTTAAGCAATTTGACCAAGGTTGTACAGCTAATAAGTGTCTGAGGCTACATTTGAACTCACAAAAATAAGTCTTCCTCATTCCAACTCCAGTGTTCTTTCCACTGTGCCACATAGCTGTCCTATGGTCCAACTCTCTTGGCTTGTAGATTGAAGAAACCAAAGACCAGAAAAGATAAGAAGCTTGGCAAAGGTCACAGAAGTGTAAGAAAGAGAATCAGGATTCAACCTCCAGGCCTCAGTTTCCAAATATACTTCAATTCAATTGAAGTCAATAAGTATTTATTAAGGGCATTTAGTATTATGGGCATGGTATTTGATACAAGAAACTTAGTTAAGTGTTGGATAATCAAACACAGAATTGGAAATGTGTCCATTATTTAGAAGAATACATTCTACTAGGAGACACAATGTAAACAGATCATTAGGTAAAAGATGATTTTAGGAGTAAGAGAACACTAACTATTAGATAGAAGGAAAATTCTAGTAGGAAGTGGCAAATGAGCAAACTCTTAAAAGAAGCAAAGGATACTGGGAGGCAAAAGTGAGGCGGTATTGCATTGCAGAGTTGAGGGCCCATCTGTGGAAAGTCATATATGTGGGAAAGTACATGTTAATTTCAGGAGCAGAAAAGAGACCCATTTGGCTGGATTATAGGGAGTACACACACACACACACAGATACATATATATATATACATATATATATATATATATATATATATCTGTTTGTGTGTATATGTATCTATCTTTGTCTCTGAGATAGCTGCTTAGACTTAATAATTGAAACAATGGAAGTTGATCAGATCATCAAGTGAAAATATATAGGAAGAAATTTCCCTCTCAAGGAGGGAAATACTCAGAATCTAAACATGAATAGTTTATTCCTACACAATAAAGATATAATAATAGGAAGTTTATTCACATAATAAATAAATATTTAATGATTAGAATAAAACCAAAAACCTATCACTACTAGTCTAATCAGTTAAACCACAATGGAAATTAGTGTTTGCAAGGCTACAAATTAGCCAGTTTAAATTTCTTCCCTTTACTGAAATTGTGAAATCATACAGCAAAGCATGATATTCTGATGGTCAACCTTTCCTTTGAGGCCTATCCACTACAGATGCTACTGCTGCCACAAGTGCTCTAGTATGATCTTCCTGCTTCTCGAGTCCCCCATCCTCCAGCCCCATTTTAAGTCATCTTCCCTCTACTCAGCTGACAAAATAGTTGTTCTAAAGCTCAAATATTATCATAACACATTCCTTCTCAAATATCAATTGCCCCCTAATACTTCTAGAATCAAATATAAAAAGCTCTGTATAGCATTCAAATTCTTTCACAGCTTGGCCCTTTCCTATCTTTACAATCTTCTTAAAATGTTTTGTCCCTAGACTTCTCTATAATATAAAGAGGCTGGTCTCCCATGCCTTTTCACTGCCTGTCTCCTTTGCCTTGTATTCTCTCCCTCCACATTTCCACCATTTCCTTCCATTGAAATCCTCAAGTCTCAGTTCAAACCCAACCTTCTGCATGAAATATTCCTTAGACTCCTCCGACAGCCACTGGCTTCTCTCTGAGAATATCTTCTATTTACATCATATACATCTTATATGCACACAGTTTGCATGTTGAATCCTCATTAAAATGTGAACTCCTTGAGGACAGTGGCTGTATTTTTCC
>NW_020954596.1:71719562-71764784 GCF_900497805.2 Vombatus ursinus | reverse complement strand
TCCTCATTAAAATGTGAACTCCTTGAGGACAGTGGCTGTATTTTTCCTTTTCTTTGTATTCTTAGTATTTAGAGTGGTGCTTTACATATAAAATAGGATTTAATAAAAGTTTCATAACTGAGTAACTAGTAGCCATTTTCCTAGGGCCAGTCCATTCTTGCCATTGCTTGCTATTCTAGTTCTGGGGAAGGTGGGAAGATGCCAGCTGACTTTCAGTATCTCACAAGGTCTTCTGGGAGAAAAGGGAGATACAAGAAGGAAGTAGCCACATATGGGTCATCAGCTCACCTAAGTAGAGCATGTATTCGCTATATGGTAGTGGGTGAAGAGGGGTTTAGGGTGTGTTCAAGGAAGACTGGTACCTCTGGTGTGAAGGCTACTGAGCCCTTTTCAGGGCTGCTTTCCATTTGTTCCATGTAGCTCTCACCTGTGGTTCCAAGAAGCTGAAGCATGCACAGTGGCCCCACAGCAGCCACACCCCAGTAAACCAGTTCAGCAGTTGGGCTAAACCAGATCAACAATAACCAAGGAGTCTCAAACCCATTGGGGAGTTGGAGAGGGGATGTCTACCCCAAACACATGAAGATTTCCCCTGGTGGATTGGGTTGATGGAACAATTTGTTCCAATGGCCTTGAAAGCAGCTAAAGCAGATGCTGTGGAGAGCTTGGAGTTTGGTTAGACATTGAAGACATCAAGGTCATCCACTACATCTTGAGCCATCAACAGTCTTCTTGATTCTGTCCCACCACTGAACTGTGATGACTCTGGAGAAGGAAATGAGGTTGACGACTTCATGCAACTGCCTCATTTAAATCTAATTTATGCATGAATCAAAATACATCATCCATATCATTTTATCATTTCACTTATCTCAAAGTCCTGTGGTGACAAGCAAGTGATGAAGCCACAGGTACGGATACACTGGGAGTTGTAGTCACAATACTACACACAGGCGGCCCAGGCCATAGAGTAACTTCTCACTGGAAGCAGCAGTGGGATTTGGCAGCCCCCCAGGTGTCTGAGCAGCCTTTTAAGGATCTCACTGCTCACCTCCTGGTGTGAGGAAGGGGCTAGACAAGGTGTCCTAAAAATTGTCTGCTTACCCAACCCTGGCCTGATTACCATGGTGAGGACTCCCACTCTGTGGTCAAAACACACACAAAAAAATGTACAAAAATATCTGCAAAGATGATTCCACTCACCATAGGCACATGGAACATGGACACACTTACAGACAACATCAAATCCAGTAGACCTGTAAGACAAACAGCTCTTACTGCAAGAGAACTCAGGAGGTATTGCCTCCAAATAGCAGTCCTGAGTGAAACAAGGCTGGCAAATGAAGGTCAGTTTACTGAATTTGGAGCTGGATACACATTTTTTTCTGGCATAGCCACAGTGAAGTGGAGTGCCATGAAGCTGGTGTAGGTTTTGCAATCAAAACTAATCTAGTCAACAAGTTTGTATGCCTACCAAAAGGAGTGAATGACAGACTCGTGACAATGCAATTGTCACTTGCAGGAAAACGTCACACCACCATCATCAGTGCCTATGCTCCCACCATGAAAACCTTGATGAGATTAAAGAAAATCTTTATGAAGACCTGGAGGCCCATAGTACCAAGGTGCAAAAAGAGGTCAAGCTTATAATTCTGGCTCACTTTAATGCCAGATTAGGCTCATATTACCAGACATGGAAGGTAGTTTTAGGGAGGAATGGAGTTGGAAACAGGAAAAGCAATGATCACTTACTAGTGAAGACTTGTGCATCTCATGACCTTATCATCAGCACTGTCTTCCATTTACCTAAACACAATAAAACTTTGTGGATGCACACTCACAGTAAACATTGATATTTAATAGACTATGTGATTGTAAGGAGAAGAGACAGACAGAATGTGAGAGTGACGAAGGCAATGTGTGACGCAGAGTGCTGGACTGATCATAGACTTATCCTCCCTAAGCTAAATATTTGCATTCAACAAAAGTGGTGTCCCCAAGACAAAATGACTACCAGAAGAATTAATGCCAACAGATTAGAAGTCTTCTCTGAGTGGGAACAATTTGTTGCTAACTTGGATGGAAAGTTGAGTGAATACACAGTTGGCAACAGTGGAGCAGAAAAGGAGTGGGCAGCTTTCAGAGATTTGGTGTATAGCACTACATTTGCTCATCTGGATCAGAACACTCACAAACCAGAAGACTGGTTTGATGAAAATGATGGGGAAATTCAGAGACTGCTAAATGAAAAACAAGAACTCCACAGGGTTTACCAGCAAGGTATTTCATCCATCTCTAAGAAAGCAGCATTTAATTCCATCAAAAGTAAAGTACAGGCAAAGCTTAGATAGTTGCAGGATTCTTGGCTCGGTAAGAAGGCAGAGGAAATTTAGTTTTATGCTGATAGTAACAATCCAAAGTGCTTTTATGATTCCCTGAAGGTTTTTTATGTGCCAAAGACCTATGGTGCATCTCAACTACTCAGTGCTGATGGAGCCACATTGATTAGTGATAAGGACACGAATCTAGAGAGATGGGCCGAACACTTTCATAATGTTCTCAACAGACCATCAGCAATCAATGCTGAAGCCATTGACCATTTACCTCAAGTTGAAGTCAATTCCTCCCTAGCTGAAGTTCCAACTGAAGAAGAGGTTTTGAATGCCATTAGGCTCCTTTCATGTGGCAAAGCACCAGGTGCTGATTCTATTCCAGCTGAGATTTACAAGGTAGGGGGTCTATTGCTTATACAAATGGTAACTGAAATTTTCCAGATTATATGGCAAGAGGAGGTTATCCCACAGGAGTTCAAGGATGCCTCCATTGTCCATCTCTATAAATGTAAAGCAAATAGATTGTCCTGTGACAATCTCAGGGCCGAGGGGTCTTTCTCTTAGTCATTACTGGCAAGATTCTTGCCAGAGTCCTCCTTAATAGGTTGATCTTTCACCTGGAAGATGGCCACCCATCTGAGAGCCAGTTTGACTTCAGAAAGGGCCAAGGAATGCTTGACATGGTGTTTGCTGCCCGACAACTCCAGGAGAAATTCCAGGAACAGAACAGAGGTCTGTATACAACATTTGCAGATCTAACCAAGGCTTTTGATGCTGGCAGTCATGCGGGCTTATGGAAAATTATGTCAAAACTTGTTTACCTGGAGAAGTTCATCAGCATTGCACATCAGTTTTATGATGGCATGCTTGCCCAGATTTTGGATAATGGACAATGTTCTTGTGATTTCTCAGTCACCAATGGAGTGAACAAGGCTATGTGCTTGCTCCCACACTTTTTAGCATGATATTTTCAGCCATGTTGTCAAATGCTTTCAATAAGGATGACCATGACATCGAGGTCAATTACCACACTGATGGTAAATTCTTCAACTTGAAAAGACTACAAGCCAAGATCAAAGTGGAGGTAGTGTTGGTGAATGATTTTCTTTTTTTTTTTTCTTTTTTTTGGTGAGGCAATTGGGGTTAAGTGACTTACCCAGAGTCACACTGCTAGTGAGTGAGTACATGATTTTCTGTTTGCAGATGATTGTGCACTCAATGCAGCCCCTGAAGCTGAGATGCAACAAAATATGGATCAGTTCTCTGCTGCTTGTACTAATTTTGGCCTAACAATTAACACCAAGAAAACACAGGTGTTCCATCAGCACCACCTCGCCATCTATATGTGAAACCATAGGTTACAGCAAATGGAGAAGTTTTGAATCCTGTGGATAAGTTCACTTACCTTGGTAGTGTACTTTCTGGGGATGTACACCTTGATAATGAGGTTAACACATGCATTGTCAGAGCCAGCTCAGTGTTTGGGAGGCTCTGAATGAAAGTATGGGAGAGAAGTGGTATTAGACTGACTACCAAACTAAAGGTCTACAGAGCCTTTCTGCTGACCTCATTGTTGTATGTCTGTGAAACCTGGACAATATACCAGCACCATACCATGAAACTGAATCACTTCCATTTGAATTGTCTTAGGAAGATTTTGAAGATCACCTGGAAGGATAAGATACCAGATGCTAAGGTCCTTTCTTGAACTAAATTTCCAAGAATTCAAGTCAGAGAGCACAACTCTGATGGGCAGGTCACTTTGTTTGAATGCAAAACATATGCTTGCCAAAAAGACTATTTTATGGAGAATTCACACAAGGTAAGCATTCACATGGTGGTCAGAAGAAGTGATACAAGGACACTCTCAAGGTCTCCCTTAAGAATTTTAGAATTGGTTGAAAGTGTGACAAGGGAGACATTGGCACAAGACTGCTCAGCATGGCATGCCCACCTCAGAGAAGGCGCCATGCTCTATGAACAAAGCAGAATTGAGGTAGCTCGAGAGAAATGCAAGATATACAAACTTAGAGAAATCACCCCAAAGGTTCACATGGATTATTTATGCCCACCCATTGGAAGAACATTCTGAGTTCACATTGCTCTGATCAGCCACAGTCAGACACTAAAGCTGGACTCTAGCAAAATGTTGTCATTTTGGTACTCTCTTCGAAAATGAAGGACAACAACAACAAGAACTGGGTGAAGAATAAGGATTATACTATTTCTCTGATCCAATTCTCCTAAATGCAGCTCCAAATAGTTCTCAGTTGGTTACTTCTAAGTAAAAAGAAAAAGAGTATTTAAGGATGGGTCATCTCTTACATATATCCATAGAGTTCTGATTCAACAACCCATAAAAAGATTTCTCATCATCACACAGTAAAAGTGCCTGAGTCATTATGGTAGACAAGAATCAATCAGATAATATCTGAGGGTATACTGAAGGTGATGATGGTAGGGATGTCCATGGCCTTGATTGGAATATTTACTGCATGTACTCCATGTGGAACACCATTATGAAATGCAATGTCTCTATGTCTCTGAGGCTGGATTTGAACTCAGGACATCCTGACTCCAGTGCCATTGCAGCACCTGGCAGTTGTTACCTAGAACAGCACCTGGTAAATTGTACCATAAAATAAATAAATGTTTGCTGGGTGATTGATAAAATTTCCAAAAAAGGTTTTAGAGAAACTGATAGATGATAGATAAATACATAATGGTTGAGGAAAATTATAATGTTTAGAGATTCATACCTAATATTTTGGAATTGAATTTAGAAAAAATAACCATTTACCTCCCCCCTTTTTCTCTCTCTCTTTCTCTCTTTTTTCCCCCCAAATCATCTCTTGGTGCTACAGCCGGAAACAAGCCTGGAGCTGGGTCTGACCTGGTGCAGCAATTGTTATTTAATATGCATTTTTAAGTCAATCCTTTAGGGGCTGAGTGCCTGCAGAGGAGCTGGCTGAGGAAGGGCCATCTGGTAAGCTGCAGCCTTCCTATTTCCCCTGCTTAACAGACCTTCCTGTGAGGGGATGTTTCTACATCCCACCATTAAAGAATGCCAGCAGCAGCACACCTTGGGAGAGATCCCACAAAAGCACACTCCGTGATATCAGTCTTCCAGGTTTGATTTTGAATTCTGCAGTGGATTAACTCCACAAATGCCACAGGTTAAATTCTGCCTAAACAGCATGTCTTGTGTACTAGCAGTTTACTTAACAGTTATTACCTAGAAGTCTTACTCCTAATCTCATCTGTTCTACTCCTTTCCAGATCCACACATTCACAGTTCACTATTTCTTAGGACATCACACTGGACTCACTGTAAGTCTGACTATGTTGCCAATATATCTCCATACGTGCTTGAACTTTACCATAGTTCTTTCCACCTATTTGTGTTAACTGAATCTTGGCCTACACCCACAAATGTTTTGAACTTTTTAGCCCTCTCCAATAGAAGCCACTACTTCTCCCTCTTCTTCAATCTCAAAGAACTAGAAGGAAGATTGAGTACACTTTTTACTCCCTACTGCTGCTTCTAGTCCCTCCTTTACTGCAACCCCTCTAATACTCTTCAGCTTTTTGAGCTCCAATGCAATTAGTCAATACTATTATTTACATAGGGCGATATGATTGCAAAGAGGTTCATATAGAATATTTCATTTGACCTTCACAACCTTGTTATGAAGTACATAACTCAATATGGTGCAGTGGAAGACGAAGGACTTGGGTTTAAGTTCTAACTTTGCCACTTATTGGTTTGGTAACCATGGTCTTACCTTTGTTTAGTTGGTACTTAATAATAAATATTTTTTTTTTCCTTTTAATCAAAGAAAATTTGAGAGGCACAGTGGTGCCAGTAATAGACATATGGAGTCAATTTAAAAAGGGTGCAAAGACCTATTTGAGACAAAATAATGTCATAACTCTACAAAGAGAGAATCATTTACATATACACATAGAATCTTAAGATCTCAATCTATTCTTATTAGCCATCCAACATTCTACTTTATTTTTGTATGATTTTAAGTATCAACCTTCTGGTAATTTGTAGTACTAGATAGTACTGCGGCTGCTCTCTTTTGACCATGACCTTCAGAATTATTTGACCAATAATTCTCATAGAATAATTAGTTTCCACTTGCCCAATTATAACTTTTAAGGAATTATTTTCTTCAGTTAGCTTTTGTAACTCCTTATCCATTTGGCCAATTCTACTTTTTAAGGAGTTGTTTTCTCCATTTTTTTTCTGCATCCTTTTCCAAGCTCTTGACTTTTTTTTCGTAACTATCCTGCATAACTCATTTCTTTTCCCAATTTTTCTTCTGCCTCTTTTACTTGATTATTATGATTTTTTGAACTCTTCCAAGAGGACTTTTTGGGCTTGAGAGAAATTCAAATTTCCTTTTGAGGTTTCACATGTAAGCATTTTTAACCTTGTCCTCTTCTGAGTTTCTGTTTTGATCCTTCCTGTGACCATAATAGCTTTCTATGGTCAAAGTTCTTTTCTGTTTCTTACTCATTTTTTTCAACTTATTTCATGACTTTTAAAGTTGAGCTCTGCTCCTGGGGCTCATGGAACACTATACTAAACTTCTTATATCAGGGACTAGTTGGGGACCAGGGTTCTGGTCACTGGTTTTCCATGCTAGGGCCTCTGATCCTTGCAGCTTGCCCACAGTGCTAGGGGAGACCCGGCTTAGTCATGCTGTTGTGCTGAATTTCCAGGGCTGGCAATTTGCTTTCTGACCTTGGACTAGAGACCTCAATGCAGGCCTGCTAAGCCAGGACTGGAGGGGGCTTAGTTGGTGATCTGTGCTGTGACTGAGACCTTCCTGTTGTCCTTTCTGGATACTGTATGTACTGGGTTGTGCTCCCCCTTTACCCAAAGTCAGAGCTTTCTTAAAGTCCTTCTTTGTTATCTTAAGATGGAAAATTGTTTCACTCCACCTTTTTCATGGATTCTGTCACTCCAGAATCTGTTTAGAGACATTGATTCTGAAAGAAACTAGGGTGATCTCAGACAACTTCCTGGCTTTTCTCCATCATTTTGGCTCTGCCTCCCCAAAGTCCACTTTGAGAAACATTGGAATTGGGTGTTTTAATGTGTTGTACATTAATTTTTTTCATCTCTTTTGTAACGTACTATTTCTACGTTGTCTTTTTTTATTCAGTTACATATTTGCAATTCCACACTGCAACAGAAAAAAAACACTTTTTATACACACACAATCTGCTCTACACAATGGTTATGTTTACCTGGGATGAGTATTACAGAGAAAATTCTAATAGCTACCTACACAAGGCATTCAGATTTGGGGAAATATTCAGATGACTGAATGATTCTGTTTTCATCTGAACATTTGAAGTCATATGGAAACAGTCAACAAATTACACAAATGAAATAAAAATATTAGATCATATTATATTTTTGGAAAGTAGAGTGTCATAAGAATTGACAAATATGATGAAGGGAGAAGAAATGTCTTTCCTGAATCTAAGATGAAATATTTCAATATATTGTTATTATTTTCAAGAGATAACAGTGAGTTGAAAAGATAAAAATTCAGATTGTATAAACCTAAGTTATGTTAGATGGATTTATTAAAGCACTGTCTATTTTTTCTTAACATATAGATTTATAGGTGTTATTCTTTTAACCATCTGACTAGAAAAATATTACAAAATATTATAAAATTATAAAATATTAGGAATTATAAAAATAAATAATTGTAAAAGGCCTACAAAACTGGTAGTATAGATGATAGCTTCCTACTTTAAGATACTTTTACTAGTTCCTTAAATTTATGTTCTTTCACAGTAGTGTAGATAGCTTTTAATAAGGTAATTCAACAAATAAAAATTCTGTGTAATCAGACCACAATTAGTACCAATTAACTTTTGTCCAATGAATCACAAAGAAATTTCTCTAAAGCAAAAATTTCAGTTTTGACTCAGGAACAAAAGGGCCAATTAATATTGGGCTAGTCCCAATTCTTTGTAATTCAGTGACTATTGTCTCACTGTTGAATAGGGTGAGGTTCTAGTTTATTATATTCTACAGTGAGCCATTAAATATATGGTTCTTGCCCACACACAATAACTTAAACTTCCATCACGTTCAGTTTGATCTTCCAATTGACATTAAGTGCCTATCTCAACTCCTAATTGACATTGCAGATCTGGCTTGTCCTTATAAATAACTCAAGACCGTTTCTTGGGAGAAAAAAAAAGTCCTTTTTTAAAATATTCTAAGATGTTCTAATATTTAGCAGAAAATATGTGATACTTAAGCTATTTCTTCAAACATGACAAAATGGAGATTTATTGAGCAAAAACTAGTTCAATGTCTGATTATTGCTTGGTCTTGCAATCTGAATCATGTGTCTGGGAAGAAAAAAAGTTTAGAAGATGATTTTGGTGATACATCTTCCAAACTGTTGTTTGTTGATTTCAGTATTCACTTTCATTTTCACCTTTCTTATCCCTGACAAAATTTTGAAGAAGCGGATGATTCTAGTGATGTTATCCATTTTCTGCATTCCACCAACCATACTCACATTGGACTTAGTACTCTCAGGTTGAAAGCCTGTGAGGCAAACTTTCTGATAAATTATTTTTTCTCTAAAATGGTATTCCCCTAATAAATACATTGATTGTAGAAGGTGACTCAGAGACAACCTGGTATAAAAGATAAAAAGCTGGCTTCAAAATCAGGAAGACTTTCTGATTCTTATACATATTGACTGGGTGACCTTAAGTGAGTAGCTTAACCTCTTAGTGTACCTTCTTAACGTCTAAGACTATAATTGAGAGAGAAAAACAGAGACAGAGACCAAGGCAGAGTGACATAAAAAGAGACAGACAGACAGAGATAAGGAGATGAAGACAGAGAAAGATAGAAACACAGAGGAATTAAAAAATAGAAACACGTAGGCTAGAGATTGAGAAACAGTAAGACGTTGAGAGAGAAAGACAGATATAAAAACAAAGATAAGTGGAGACAGAGAAAATGAGACAGAAAGACAAGCAGAGAGAGACAGAGACAGAGAAACAGAAACAAGTATTTACACAGAGACAGAGACTGAAATACTGACACAGGTAGAGAGAGACAGAGACAGAGGAGAGAGAGAAAGGAAGATAGTTAATGACAAGGGATGGTTAAGGGGAGGAGGGGAGAGAAAAAATGAGAATTATTGAGGGAAACATGTTTAATATAAAATAATATTCTTCTGTATCATTGGAAGAGCTATATTTCTACCAAAATTTAGCCAGTGCTATTAATAGCAACATCTGATGTCTGGATTTCACTTACTTTTCCTTCTTTTACCATATTTAAAAAAAAAAGATACACATAAATAAAAGACCAAAAATAGATGTCATACTAGAGTACCCAAAATAGATAATCTGTCCCAAAGGACTACTGCAATAACTGGCTGAAATCACAGATGAAAGATTTCAAGGCCAAACTACTTTACCTTCTTTGTCACAGTGCCATTTGACCAAATCAAGCATATATTTCTAAAGTTAATTACAGAAAAGACTCCCAAATCATACCATCTTGATTAGTACAATAAAGTCTTAACACTGTAGAACAGATGCCTGCCCCCTGCCCTCTAGAAAGATAAAGAAAGTATACCTCATCCCTATTGAAAATGCATAGGGCACACAATGACATATTACAACATCTATTCCTAGAAAATCTACCCACAGAAACATTGTAAAATGTCTTCAGGAAAGTCCAACAACCACATTTTGAACCTGCCCCTGTCATTTCCCCATCATCTACCAGCTCATTCTGGCTCAATATCAAGTTAACTCCTCTGTAGAACTAATTTGAATTCTTAAACAGAATTCTAATTCATCATGTCCCTTTTCTAAGGTCAAGTCTATTCCATATTCCTTTTCAAAATTTTCTTGCACAGTAAGTAGCAGGATAATAAAAAAGAAATCTTTTTTTTAAAATAGAAAACCTCTAGGAGAACATAAAATAACTTGGAGCAGATGTGGTTATTCTGAATTTAGTGTCCCTGAATGATATATTGTCATTCTCTTCTCACAGCAATTTAGAACATGTATGACTGTTGCTCTAAGATCTGAATTTATGTTATTTTATTTAAAATAAAAATAGTTCTGTTATTTAATGGACCTCAGAAACCAAGTATTTAGAAAATAGCACAAATGCTCTAAAACTTGAAAAATGTAGTTTTCTTTGGGACACCATTGTTCCTAGTGTGTAATTTTTTTTCCGTTTTGTCACATTTTTTTCTTAAATTTCTTCTCTCATTTGCTTCCAAGTAAAATTAGTGCATACGAAAAGCAATGAATGAAAGATATACCAAAATATACTACCTTGGAGGCCACTTTGCTAGGAAATATTATATATTCAAATTAAGATTTATTTTCCATTTCATTAGGCATATTGTTCCAAATAGACCAAGTGTTTAGCCAGTTGTGTTACTTTTTGAGCCAAGTTTATAACAATATTGCCTCCATTTTCATTATGTAAACATATAGTATGGATATGGCTTAGAACTATGGAATGAAGAAAGTGGTTGTGCACAGTTGGAAAGTAAAAGGGTCTCTCCTTAGACTATTATGATATGCACACTTGCAAGTACACATTTCAATATTATATGTATATACATTATATATTATATATTTGTGTCTGTTATATATGTAAATTCACATATATTTATAGACAGTGTACATATATTTATAGACAGCATACATACATGTACACATAAATGCATTGTACATACATAATTTTATACATATATACACACATAAGCATATACAGATAATGCAAAGACACAAAGAAGGTTTCCTGAGAGATTTTTCCAAAAAAGTCAAACATTTACAGAATGAAATGACTACTTCTTTGCTGGGATTAGTCTATAAGTTCTTTTGATTTTGTTTCTTTTGATTGAGTAACTATTGAAGATATAAAAAGTGAAAAAGAAAACCAGATTGAATTACTACCTGTGTGATTATGGGTCGGTTATTTCTCTGGGTAGCTCATTTGCCCACTCTGTATAACGTAATGCAGTACCTACCTTAAATGTTTGCAAACTTTAAAGTGTTTAAAGGCAAGATGGTTTTGTAGATTTGGATTCAGGAAAATATGGGTTCTAGCATACATTGGCTGTGTGAACCTGGGCAAGCCATTTCCCCTCAGTTTTTCAACCAGATCTCTAAGACTTCAGATTGTAGAATAGGTGACAATCTAAATGGAGATATGAAGTTTCCTCTTTGGAAGTTCCTATTCCAGTGAAGTCATAGATTGATTCCATTCCATCCTATAATTTTTGTTGTTGTTGTTGAGTTGTTTTCAGTTGTGTCTAACTGTGACCTATTGGGCTTTTTTTTTTTTTTTGTAAAAATACTGGAGTGGTTTGGCATTTCCTTCTCCTACTAATTTTATAGATAAGAAAAGTGAGGCAAACTGGGTTAATGACTGCCCTAGGGTCACACAGCTAGAAATTGTCTAAGACCAGATTTGAACTGAGGTAGATGAATCTTCCTGACTCTAGGCCTGGCACTCTATTCACTGTGCTACCTAGCTTTCCATCCCATAATTATAAGCTTATTACTAATCAATCATAATAACTTATCCCATAATTACAAGCTATTATTATGATCAGTTAATGATATATAGTTTGGTCTAAGGAGAAGAGAATTGATTAGATGCACATCCATGGTCCCTTTAAGTACTGTGGTTCCACTAGAAATGGGATGGAATTACAGGTACTAACTGACACATTACTACATAGAAATCAGATTTGTGTCATTTTTCCTAGTGAAAATACTTCTATAGAATTTACATTTCAGGAGAGCACTTTGAAGATTCAAAGACTAAGCAATTATAACTTCTCAGCCATGGTCAGGAGAAATTAAGCAATATGATATTTTTTTTGTTTTGTAAGCACATGAAAATATCTTTTTTAAGTACACAACAAATTTTAAACTATCAATAATAAATTATTTAATATTAATCAGAATACCATGAGATGTGATCAGTAATATTTAATTCAGTGAGCAAAGGCTAGACCAGTTGTTGTAAAGACAGGGCATTAGTCCCTTTTCTTAATTTGCTGTTAACTTGCCTTTAAAATAACCTCTATTTTATAGTTGAAGACAAATTTTCCTTTGTATTTCTCCAATGATTTATACTTTCTTTAAATTGTGCCATCTCCAAATGTGTGTTTAATTTTACTTCTCATATGAATAACAATTTTCTATTTTGAGATTTTTCAAAAGCTACAAAAAAAGTTAGAAATAGAATATTGCTGGGATAGCTAGTCAGACGAACATAATAAGATAACATCCAGTGTTAAGATAGTAAATTATTTCATCAAGGTCAAATAAGCATGAAATGTCCCTCCTAAGCATTGGAATTTTATCAACTCATAGACTACTAGTAGTAGTAGTAGTAGCAGTAGCAGCAGCACAATTACTATTGTTATTGTTATTATACTGTACTGATGATTTCATTGGTATAGGGAAATTACAGCAAGGAAACTCTATCTACCAACAACAAAATGAACATTTAGTGTGAGATTTTGAGTATCAGAGAGTTGACTGGGACATCAAACCAATACTGTGTCATAGGCAGGATTTTCAGATCATCAAGACTCCAAGCAAGTTGTCTATGTACTCTGCCACATAAAATGAGAAGGTTAGTCATTTATAGTGTTTTATGATATACAGATGTAGGTCAGGTCTGTTGCAAATGCATCTGAGGCCCCTTGGAAATGTCTAGGTTTAAAAAAAATAAACAAATTTCTCAGAGAAGATAAAATTTAAGCTCCTTGAAAACAGGAATTGTTTTGGCCTTCACCTTTGTATTCCTGGCATCTAGCAGCATGCTTGCCATTAAGCTTAGGAGGTCCTTTATACATTTTGTTAAATGATTGGATGAATTATTTTAGTCACATTCCAACCACAAATTTCTGGCAAGACTTTCAATTTCCTAGTTTCTAGATGTCATACTATATGGACAGAGCACAACATTTCCAAATATTTCCCTAGCCTTGTTGATAGGAGCAAATGATAAAATGATAAAAAGACAAGATCTAAGCAACAATAACAACAAAAAATAACCATTTTTAATAGTCTCATGTATAGTAGAGTTGTGACTGTTTAGTGGAATGATCTATACTGTGAATTCACAAGAATTCAGATGAATATATTATAATTAGAAAAGGAAACTATGTAATCTTGAAGGGGAAAAAATCACTGGGTGTTGGATCAGGAAGAGTTGCTCTCAAGGAGGTTACAGTCTAATGGGACAGACAATGTGGAAACAAATAGATACAAAACAAGCTATCTACAGGATCAATAGGAAATAATTAAAAGATGGACTTAATTAAAGTTAAACTTAATTAAAAATTGGGACTTCAAGGAAACCAAAGAGGTCAGTTGTTGGAGAAAGGGAGGGAGAACATTCCAAGTATGGATAGCATAATTCTTAGTATGGGAAGTACTAAGATAGCCAGATAGCCAGAAAGAATGCCCAGAGCTGAGAAATGGTGTGTCTTGTTTGTGGAACATCCAGAAGGCCAGTGACACTGTATTGAAGAGTATGTGTAAGGGAGTACAGTGTAAGAAGATTGGAAAGGTTCAAGAATTGTAAGTTATGAAGGTCTTTGAATATCAGAAGATTTCATATTTACCACTGGAGTTTATTGAATAGAAGGGTAATATGATCAAACCTAGGTTTTAGGAAATGACATAATAATTGTAAAGCAGTTGAACATTACCTGGTACATATTAAGTACTATATAAATGTTTGATCTCATCCTCCTCCTCTTCCTCCTCCTTCTTCTTCTCCTTCTTCTTTCTTTTGTATATGCACATATATTTGTATGTATATGTACTTTCTCTGTCACCCCTTTCCAGCTACTTTTTTGTTATCATACTTTTTATATACACATATCATGTATGCATATACATGTATATGCATATATAAAACATATACATGTTTTATATCTAATATTTTCCTACATATATACATGTAGATATGTATATACATACACTCATTCTAAATATTTTGTTGGTTGAAGGAATGAATAAACATTGGAGAAGGAGAAACTTTATAGGAATATGAATGGTTCTATTTCACATGCTTAGGTTCTGTTAATAATAATAATTGATATTACTATAATGCTTCAAAGTTGACAAAATATTTCATAAATATTATCTCATTGGGCCCTCCCAATGGCCCTGTGGTGTAGGTGCTGCCATTATTATAATATCTGATCTATAAAGGAGGAAAAAGAATCAGAAATGTTAAGGGACTTTCCCATGATCAGATAACAAATTAGTGCTAAAGACAAGCTTTGAACCCAAGTATTCTGCACCAAATTTAGTACTCTTTTCATTATGTCACACTGTTTCTAATGTTAACACAACACAAGGAGAGTCATTTGCTACATTTCACTGTAATCAATTCATTCATTGGCTTAACATCAGCTGCCATGTCTTACGTAAAGCATAAGTGTTTAACCATATGCCAAACACTTTACTAAGCTCTGAGTATACAAATTTAAGCAAAAAAGAAAAACAGTTCCTACTTTCCCTTCAAGTAGCTTACAATCTAACAGGGGAAAAATGCACAAAATGGAGCAGAAAAAGGGTGGGGCAAGCCACTCACATGTTTGGCATGGTGTCAAATTCCAGAAAGGCAGAAGTATAGTCAGGAGGGTAATAAATGTTGGCCAGTCTGGGCCCATTCCTAAAGTGGAATACCCAGGAAGAATTTACTAATAGGAAAAGAGGGCTAGCCTGATGTTTCTATTACTATTTCAGATTGAAGGGGCCCCAGATGCTAAGGGAAGCCCCACAGTGAGACTGCACCTAAGACATGTCATTAAAAAGCTAAGAGTCTGAAGCAGAGACAGAAGGGCAACTAAACTTGGCTAGCATAGGTTCCTCAATGCTCATTTGGCTAGCCACCTGGGCTTAGTACTTTCCACACTAAGAATTATGCATTTTATTGTTCCTCCCCAAAATTCCATAAGACCCTCTGGAATCTTTAATCCCTGAGTAGCATCTTATCCAAAATAACAGTAACAGATCATTGGGTACCTGCATTATATGGATAAATAAACATGGCACCATGATGCTGAGGGTCATCTCTGCTTCCACTGACCAGATTACACCAGGAATCAAATAACTAGCCTAGGACTTTTAGGTGGGAAATATCAGGTCATCATATTGAGTCTATTTCTCTCACTCACATACAATGTTACCTATAGGTAATAAAGCTTGTGCCTGGACTTCTGACAAGGCATTGTTAGCTTGTGTGCCAGGGCATTTAAGTACAAGACTGGTGCTCACTTATCAGCCAGGGGCTCTAAAAACGAGGAATTTTCCTCATTTTTGGTACTTCCTGAGAAAGTGTCACCACATTACTTTTTGGTACTTCCTAAGGAAAAAATGTCACCTTATTACTTTTTCCTGAGACAGTGGTTCAGCCTAATTAGATGTTGGAAACAGTTAGCTGTCTCCAGAGCGAAATGACATGTCTGAACTACGAGTTTCATCTCATTGAATATCACTTGCCCTGCTTCACCCCCAGCTATCTACAATTTTGGTTAGTTCTAAAGCACAGGAAAGTTTTTTCAGTTAAAGGCCCCTATGACTTCACCCCAAATAAGCTATATTCCCCATATAGAATATACTACCAATGCATGTACTCAGGGAATCTTTGGATACAGTTCAAAGATGAAGCTGATTGTCCTGGGATGTAGAGACTGTTGTAGTGGTCTGGATCTTTGTACTGAGATTTTTTCAGAGATTGAAGATGTCATAGAAGGCCATTTCAATCATGATTAGTTCTTTGGTTTTCAGTGTGCTTTAGTCTAAGAAAGGTTTGAACTATGACATTAGACATAGCCAGAATCCATTTAAACATTCTGTGATAGATATTGAAACACTAAGGAAAAAAATGAAAATTTAGAAGAGGTATCAGAGATTTTTGAAGACTACTTAAAGTGCCATATTACCACTTTTAGTTTTTACTAACTGAAAAACTAAGACTTATCTTCCTGCAGCCATTATCTAGCCGTATTTCATTTCTGAGGAATGTATAAAGTTCAATAAATTCTGACAATCATATTCTAAAATAAAGAACATAATTACATATTTAAGAGAGCAATGGTACTAATCATTATGAAAGGTAAAATACCATGGGAAAAGCAAGCAATGGGATCACTCTTTGTCCATTATACTGTGAAATATTTCAACTAAAACCCAATATTGGATAAAGATTAAACACCTTGCAACATGCAAAGGCAATATGGAACACCTAACTCTTAATCCTTTTTTAATAGAAATGTTTTAGGAAAAACAGTTTGTGGATTAGCTAAAATAACCATAAATGTTGGATGTCCACATGGAAAAGAGCTTGAAAATATTTAAATCATAAGCCTTCAACATTGTTTTTTCCATTTGTAATATAGCTGATTGTTTTGAATAGATTCCTCACTGTGGGCATATGTATACATGAGTTCTTTTGTTTATGACCTTTGGTTCTTTGGTTGTAATTGTATTAAAATAAATTAAATGGCTATTCAAAGGAAGAATTAAAATTTTTAAAGTACAACATTTATTTGTGACATCACTTTAATCTGTTGTGTTAGGATGAGTATAGCTTTCACATTCAAGAGAAATGATACTACAAAGAAATATCCTCAGGTTTAATAAAGTCAAGGTGATAGCAAAGATTCAGTTAGAATTAGTTTCTTTTCCTTTTCCTATCCCTGTCCTGTCCCTTTCCTAAGCAAAAAGTAGCTGAGCACTGATAGATTCAATTGGAATATTTATGAACATAGAAGTGTTAATATTTTCAGCTTTTCCAAAGTAGGCCAGTTTACCCTTTCTTAACTGGGTTTGTGGACCCTCTCTTTCCAGGGGACTTACCATATTGGTGCCAGACAAAATGCAGACACTCAGTTTACATTGCTGCAGATTAAAACTTACAAACTCAAGTGACCAACCAGTAGCAGGTACTACATGCATACACTATATCCTGCCTGGCCCCATTCATATTTTCAAATATCTCTAAAATTCTACCTATATTGGCTGAATCTTCAGCTCTAAAATTATGTCTCTTTTCTATACTGCAAACTTTGAACTGAATTATGAAACTTACCAGTATTTAGTTATAAATTACACAAGGGGTTAGAATAAACAACATTTTCATTGCTTGATTGAAAATAAATAAATGAAAAAAAATTAATTGTTTACTATACACCAAGCCCTGTCCAAAATGCTACAGATAAAAATAGAAAAGCAAGATAAATCCTGCTCTCAAAGAACTAATTCTGAAGGAGTAGTAACACATACAAGGGGGCTTCAGATGGAAAGGATTTGTAGCCCTTAGTATATAGCAGCAAATCAGATTACAATGCATCTTCTTTAACATTATTTCCATTCATAAAACAGCTTACGGATTTCTGGTATTAAACTATTTGACTGTGTCAAGGAAATTGTGTCAAGAGCATTCTTTTCAAGGCAGAGCCAAGATGTTGGAGTAAAGGCAGGGATTCACCTGAGCACTCTCAAATTCACCTTCAAACAGTTAAAATAATACCTCAAAACAAATTCTGAAGGGGCAGAGCCAACAGAAGGATGTGGATTGAGCTAGCCTAAGACAACCTGGACAATTGGCAGGAAAGGTCTGTCTCACTGGGGTGAGAGTGAAACAAAGTCCAGGGGAGACCACACCAATGTAGGCCATGCCCATCAATCCAGCATCAGATGTTGGAAAGAATGACTAGACAGTGGTGGCAGGTCTCTGGCACTCCAATACCACAGACAGTAAAGGAGTAGAACAACTCATGAGAAAGAGATTATAAAAGACCTGATGCTGGCTCTAGCAAAACTCTATTGCATTACTCTTAGACAATTCTGGATCACAGTCCTGGGACAAACAGAAGGCAAGCTGGAGCAGAGACCTTGGTCACAGTTCCAGGGCAGAAAAGAGTGTTTGTGGTCACTCACAAGTAAGAGCACAAGCCAAGAGAGCAACGACCCCTCTCCTTAGATCAAACCAGTTTGAAATAACTGAGAGCTTGTAGACTCCTCCTCCCAAATTGGGCTAGCTCTGAAAATAGTAGCATGAAAACCTGAAGTTAGGAACAGTGCCACCTGCATCCCTACAGCATAGTTCAATTTTAATACAAAGTTAAAAGTCAAGAAATAAGCTAGAAAATGAGCAAACAATAACAAAATGACCATAGAAAGTTACTCTGTTTATAGGGAAAATCAAAACACAAACTCAGAAAAAGAATATGAAATTAAAGCAACTACATACAAAACCTTTAATAAAAATATGAAATGTTCCCAAGCACTGTAAGATCTCAAAAAGAATTTTAAAAATCAAATGAGAGCCAGAAGAAAAATTGGGAAAAGAAAGGAAAGTGATTCAAGAAAATCATGAAAATATTCAACAGCTTGGTAAAGGACAAATAAAAAAATAACACCTTGAAAATCAGAATAGGTCATTGGGTAAATTCACTGAATAAAAGAATTTCTTAAAAAGCAGAATTGACCAAATGGAAAAGGAGGTACACAAGCTCACTGAAGAAAATAATTTCTTAAAAATTTGAGTTGGGAAAGTGCAAGGAAATTAATCCATGAGGCATCAACAAACAATTAAAAAAATTAAATAATAGAAGAAAAATTTAATATCTCATTGGAAAAACAACTGCCATTAAAATTAAATTAAAATAAAAAATGATGAGAAATAATTTAAGAACTATTGGACTATCTGAAAGCCATGGTCAAAAATGTTCTTAGATATCATATTTTAAGAAATTATTGAAGAAAACTGCCCTGATATTCCAGAAGCAGAGAGTAAAATAGAAATTGAAAGAATCCACATTTATTTCATAAAAGAAATGAAATGAAATGAAAACTCTCAGGGATATTAAAATCAAATTCCAGAGCTACCAGGTCAAGGATAAAATATTTCAAGGGGCCAGAAGGAAATTATTCAGATATCATGGAGGCACAATGAGGATAACACAAGATACATCTTTTTTTAAAATTGTATTTATTCTGAACATAAGAAATTAAACAAGCATTTCCTTAACATACATTTCCATAAAATGATTTTTCATGAAAATACAAATCTACTATGTACAAGTTGCTATTCCTTTTAAATATATAATAAAGTCATCACGTAACTTCCTTTTCACCCTTTTTTTTTCCTTCACTTTCCCTCACCCTAGAAACGTCTAGCATCAGACACAAATATGCATATATAAAACCATTCTATACTTACTTCTGGATGTAGATAGGATCTTCCTTCATATGTCCTTTGTAGTTAACTGGGGTATTTAAAATAGTCAAAATGACATTAGTCACTCAAAGTTGTTATAGTAACTCTTTGGGCATAAATTTAGATAGCTCTCCAAAATGATTGGATCAGTTCACAGGTTCACCAACAGTAAATTAGCATCCCTATTTTTCGACATTCTCTCCAACATTTGTCTTTTTCCCCTTCAATCATTTTGGTCAATCTTATAGGTGTCAAATGATATCTCAAAGTTGTCTTAATTTGCATTTCTCTAATCAATAATAATTTAAAGCATTTTTTATATGACTATAAATTGTTTTTGTTTCTTCATAGGAAAACTACCTGTTTATATATTTGACCCTTTACCAGTTGGGTAATACTTTGTATTCTTACAGATTTGACAAAGTTCTTTATATACATGTGATATTAACTGTCTGAGAATCTGTCTATAATCCCCCCACCCAAATTTTCTACTTTCCTTCTGATCTTGGTTACATTTATTTGTATGGTTTTTTTTTTAAATTTAATGCAATTTCTCTCCCATTCCTTTTTCCTGTAGGGTGAGATAAATTTCTATACACAATTGAGGATGTATGTTATTTGCACTTGTACCAATTCTGACAAAGGTAAGGTTCAAATGTTGCCTGCCAACCCCCCATCTTCCCTTCCACTATACTAGGTCTTTCATGCCTCTTCATGTGAGATAATTTACCAACCATTCTACTTCTCCTTTCCTTTTGCTCCCAGTGCATCTCCCATTGTTACCCATTAATTTTATTTTTGGGATATCATCTGATCATATTCAATTCACATCTGTGCCCTCTGTCTGTTTATACTCTTCCTACTTTCCCTAATAATTCTAAAGTTCTTAGAAGTTACAAGAATCAACTTTCCACATGGGAATGCACACAGTTTAACAATATCAAGTCTCTTAGAATTTCTCTTCTATGTTTACCTTTTTATGCTTCTCTTGAGTCGTATATTTGAAAGTCCACTTTTCTATTCAGCTCTAACATTTTCATCAGAAATACTTGAAAGTCCTCAATTTCATTAAATGTCTAGTTTCCCCCCTGAAGGAGTATACTCAGTTTTTCTGTCTAGGTAATGTAATCCTAGTTTCTTTGCCTTCCTGAATATGATATTCCAAGCCCTCTTTTCAAGAACAGTGGGAATAAGTAAAGTGCTAAAAAATCTATAGGACAAGTAACCAGGTCCTATCTCCACAAAAGTTGCTTCCCTGGACAATGGCTGTAGGGGTTAGGATAGATGCAAGGCTTGTTGTTTAAAGATTTTGGTGGGGGCAGGGTTGCAACACTATTCCCTAAGCTTCTGATCTCAGGGTTCCTGACTGAGCTCCCTTCTTGACAAAGGAGAGATGGGGGTCAAGGTGATATCAGGGTTTAATTTGGCTAGCACACATACCTGTCAACCTTGCCACCACTAACACCAACTGATCAACTGCCATTGATGCATTCCAGAGTTGCTCTCTTAAATAATTGTTACAAGGGCCAGGATGGAAGAGGTCCAGTGATCAACAGGGCATAGCTATTCCCTGGGCACTTGGACTCAGAGTCATCTTAGGCTGTCTTTATTGGTGTATAAGGCATATTTAAAGTAATGATGATGGTTTGACTTATCTGGCACTTGTTTTATTGTTTTGGGCAGATATTCTCTGAAATCAAATAAGGCTATAGACTAAAAGTATTTTTTAAAAGGTAAGCATTGACTAGAAATGCTATTTAACAAAATAATTTGGGAAATTTGAACTGAAGAGAAATTTGGCTGAAGAGATTAGGGTATTAGAATGAGAGTCACACCCTGGAATTTGTATGTACTTTCTGAAATGACATTTCACTTTTGTGAAAGCACATGGAAAACTAGGAAAGAAGAATATTTTTATTGAGGGAGGAAGAGAAACAAAATGTCTGATGAAGTTTTTCAGAAAGTGGGCCTGGAAATGATCATCTTTTAAACACACTATCAATATTTGATCTTATAAAAATGCATAAACATATTAAGGAACAATAGAATTTTGAACATTAAGCAGCATGAGGTTTATTAAGAACAGACATGCAAGAGAAATTTAATAGCTTTTTTTTCTTTTTTGATACACAGTTCGTTAGAAAATTAGTTCATGCTGAGAACAGGCCCAATCCACACTATTTGGATTGTAATCAAATTTTTTAGTTCTAGATATCACTTAATTACCTAGATAATTTTGGTATGGAATGATTTTTATCAATTATAACTACAACATCACTTTGAAATTGGTGTTATTGTTACTTATTAGTAATATTTTTATTTTTAATTTCACAAAGGAGAAACTAAGTCACTGTCAATTAGGTCATTTGCTTGCAATACTGCTCAGAGTTTTAAGTTAAGTTTGGAATGTAGGGATTTCTAAGTTTAGAATAAGATCTCCACCAAATAGACCACATCATATCTCTTAAAATATATTTCAACCATGAAATTTGCTTCACTTTAATTATATCCACAAGGATTCAAAAGGAGTTAAATGCTGGTAGAGGAAAGGTGGTGATAAATTAGAAGGGGGCCTCAGAAGTTCAAACACATCTGTCTCTCAAAATTAGAAATGAATCAGTCAATAGGAAAAATTAAATTTTGCTTTTAAAAAATGTAGTACCCATCATTGACCAGTTTATGAAAGGGAAAAAATGGTGGTTTTTTATAGATTTTGCCCAAAATCACATAGATCAAATTACATTACTAGTCCTTTTTTTAAAAAAAATTGATGCTAAAATTTTTATCATATTCTATCATCAAATAATATAATCAATGTGTTTGTAATGTATCAATCGTACTCTAAGATCTTCACTTACAGATATCTTAAGTGATTTTAATTTGAATATCATAGTTGTTTATTTTTTCCCAAATTAAAAAAATAAGCATTGAATAACTAGCATTTATACAATGCTTTAGTGTTGATACATGGTTTTACATTTGGTCCCTTACAAAAACCTTGAAAAGTAAATACAATTATCATTCTCATTTCACTGATGAAGAAATTATGAGCGAGACAGATTAAGTGATTTGTCCATGATCACACAACTAGTAAGTTTCAGAGCAGGTTTTGAACTGTGGTCTTCTTCACTTCAGGTCCAGAACCCTATCCAGTGGCCCAGTAGAGAAAACACTGGGCCTAGATTCAGTAGGATTTATCTTCCTGAATACAAAACTGACCTCAGATTGTTACTAGCTAAGTGATTCTAGGCAAGTCATTTAACCCTTTTTGCCTTAGTTCGTTATCTGTAAAATAAACTGGAGAAGGAAATGGAAAATCACTCCAGTATCCCTGCCAACAAGTTAGATACCACTGAAACTATTAAACAATAGCATCAATACTTTGCCTATGCACAAAGTTTTTAACCACTGAGCCATGCAAAAATGAATAAAACCTCTGTCTTCAGTCTAGGAGCAGAAATAACAATATATATACAAATAATTATAATAAAATTTAGATTATTTCAAGTGCTTAGGAGATATACAAAATACCCTGTTAGAAAACTAATGGTAATGGAAAGGTTTTGTGCTATAGAGAAATATTATAATTGAGGAAATCAAGAAAAGCTTCCTGGAGATAGTGGCACCTAAGCCACTTCATGAAACCAGATCATGAAGAGTGGGAAGATTTTCACCATGTAAGGATTGCTACATGAGTATAGGCAGAATGAAGAACAAGCAATTTCAGCAGGTAGTGGGTAAAATCTTAACATTTTTGAGTAAAGGAGTAAAATTGGGTCATATAATTAGAGTTAGAAGAAAACTTAAAAGTCATCTAACCCAACAGTCTTATTTTACTGATGAACAAAGAGATTAATCATTTCCCAAAGATCATGCAGGTGGAATGTGGCAATTCCTCTGTAGAATGAATAGAATGTGGGGCTAGGGGACACAGGAGCCAGGGGAAAGTGCTGAGGCTATTGTAGTTAATCCAAGTCAGGATTAATCAAAGGCAATACTAATGTTACAGTAGTGGAAAATGAAAGGAAGATTTGGATGCAAGAAATATTATAGAAGCTCCTTCCAAAGGAAAAAAAAAAACTCCCTAAAGACAATGTCTTTTGTTTTTGTCTTTATATTCACCAAATCTAACAAAATACCTAACACATAGTGGGCACTACATAAAGCTACTTGTTGATTTTTTTCTTCTTCTGGCAGTTAATTAGGTATAGGGGGAAAAGAGAGAGAAAGAAAGTCAAGATAACTCCAAGGTTTCAAGTTAAATTTACTAGAAGAATAATAGTATTGTTGACAGAAAATACAAGGTCAGTAAAATGACTGAATTTTAGGAAAAAGGGGATGGGTTTGCTTTTGGATATTTTGAACAACATACTGATTGATCCATGTGGAGGCACCTGCAAGGTAGGTAGAGATATGCATCTAAAGTCAGGATAACTTGTATTATTTTGCCTTTCTTTAATGGTTTATTGTGAGGGCCATCAGTAATCCTATTTTTCCTCACTTTAACTCTGAGAAATTTTCCAGATATTATTTTACAGCAATCTCAATATATTTTATTAGCCATATAATTTCTAATTTCATAAAAACAAACATAAAAGTAAACAAACATTTTTTGTTCTTTAATTTTACACATATTTTGGTTATTTGTTACTCATTTTTATTGCCCCCAATTTATCAAAAAATTAAAGTTATAGGTGATAGTTCATTGTATCACCTTTTCATGTTAAAAATTGCCATTAAACTATTGCTTAATAATGAGACTTAAAAATTTCAACTTCTATAATCACAGCATATCAAAATGTTTTCATTTGTTGGTCATTGTTCTACGTATTCTGTTTTTCCAGGGCATTAATATTTTGGTTTATCACATTTATTTATTCATTCATTTACTTTTCTGTCTATCCATCCAACTGTTCAGTTATTTATTTATCTGTTTGTTTGTTTGTTAATTTATGTATCACTCTATTTTATTAGTTCATTTGTGGACCCATTATTTCATCAGTGTGACTAACTTCACATACAGAAACTACCTCCAGAAATGCAGATTGTCAATGCAACTATAGCTTATGTTTTGAGAAAGTTGTGGAGGATTCTGAGAGTTTAAATGATGTTTTTGAGATTTATCAGAAGCAGAACTTGAATCTTGGTCTTCCAGAAACCCCAAACTCTAGTTATTACGTATGTTATTTATAAAGGACATACATAGAATGTATATATCTATAATATATATCATATATTACCTATGGATACAAGCACATATGTATGCATATATGTGTATATATATGAAGATATATATGTATACATATATATATATATCTTATTTTAATTTGATAAGACTTTAACAGTAATAGTAGGTATGCCAAGATGAATGCAAGGCAAACATAACTATTAAGGAAAAAGAAATGTACAGAGATAACTGTGATATAAAGCAAAATAATTTAGGTACAAATAAGTTAACATAAATACATATTTTGATACTTATCTGGATCCATAATCACATTAATGTGGCTACTTCCTCTCACTTACTTCTATACATAATAATCTACCCATGCCTTTTCACTCATGCAAACTTTGACTACAAACTCCCAGAAATCTTTCACAAAGGTTTGAACTAACAAGGTAGAAGTCTTTCTCTTCCTCTCTCAATATTGCAAGGATACCAGTGAAATAACTGAGCTGTCCATTGGTTATCATTTATTTCTATTATATAATAATTAAGAATACTTTTCTGGTCATAACTCTATCAAGAGATCTTACGTGATTTGGATGTAGTCATTAAGGAGACTGTTGTAGAAAAAAACTTTGAGATAACATTTTGTTCTTTCAAAACAAACATTCTCTTTAAAATAGTCAACAAATTTTAAATACCATGGGATCTGGTATTTTCTACATGATTTAAACAATTGTGTGACCCCAAAGATAGTTTACTGGAGAAAATTATTTATAAAATCGTTTATTCCCTTCCCATATCTTCATGAAGTATGATCTTAATGCATATGTATATTCTTTTCAGAAGAATTCATAGAAATGGGAAAGTAAGCATAGAGATTGATTTGATGTTTGATTTTTCCTTTATCTTTTTTTGTAAACATAAAGTTTATAATCCCTCCCCCTTCCTTGAAGCACTTAGTTTCCTCACTTTTCCAAGATTTTGACAATTGCTTAATGCCCTCAAAGTTGTGTTACCTCCAGACTAGACCTCTTCCATTAGAACCTAGTCACATCTAGCTATTCTGACTCCCCCTCCCACACACACACTTGTTTTTGCAGTTTTGTGCTACAATGCAATTCATAATATTCCACCATATTTAAATATTTAATCAACCAATAAATTAACAAGCATTTCTTAAATGCCTTTTGCATACCAGGAACTATTCTAGGTGCTGTGGTTAGAATTATGAAGAATGAAACAATCTATACTCAATAGAAGTTTATATTACAATTTTGAAAACATGAACACCATACATAATACATATAATAATAATACATATATTCATACATATAGTACATATAATAACAAATATGAATATACAAAGTGGTTAATCATAAACTAATTTGAGAGGGAGGGTACTAGCAGTTAAGGGGATCAGTAAAGCCTTTTCAGAAGATGATGTTTGAGCTGCTTCTGGAAAGAAGACAGTGAGTCTACTAGGTGGAGGCAAGGTAAAAGTGCATTGCAAGTATGATATTAGTTTGGACACAAATGTTGAATTATTCCCTTTCTGGTATATCAGCATCTCAATCCTTAATTTTTTCTTTAGAGAGAGCAGAAGTCCCCAAAAGTGATCACTTAATAATACTGAGAGAAGGTAAAATTAAATCCTATAAAATTATACATTAGATTTCTATCATAAATGACAAAGATAATTACCACCATAGAGTTAGTAAGATGGAAATCTGCCCCATGCTGTATTTCCTTCTTAAATTAATATCATTTTGAAATGCTTGTTTATAAAATTATGGCTAATTAGGGCCAATTTACTTATGAAAATCAAATCATTGTACATCTCTTGACTTTGGAGTCTAACACACCTCTACATACTCGATCTCATCCTCATTATTAATGTACATAAACTAAGGAGAGAATAAACCTCTAGGAAATTTAGAAAAAAAATTAAATAGATCTAGAAAATGTCATGATTCATCTGTTTCTGGCATGCAGTTTTAACTTGTCAACAAAAGACTGACATAGATTGTTTTACATGCCTCTGCTGAGGTGATGATCTGAATACAGATTGTGGGTTTTGACTGCAGATGTTAAAAGCACACCATTTCTAACAGATGTATAATCTGATTAAATATGCAATGCAATGATATTGTCAAAACCCATTAATCACTCTTTCAGGACACATTAGTGTCGGCTTTACTGACAGCTGTGATGATTATACCGTCTGTGCAGGTACTGTTGCTCATCAATGATACCCGTTGCGTCTTAAAAAGATCTACAAAATACATGTGTAGTTAAAATGCATGATATGAATAGTCTCATCATTTGAACTGAAAAGTATACAGACTTTTCCTCCAATCTTGTTTAACTTGACTGCATTTCTTCTTTTTTCTCAGAGTGGAACTATACCATTTCATATGTAGTGATATTGAGACTCATTCAAAGGTGTAGATTCTGAGATGAACCACAAATACACATGAATTAGGATGCAATTCCATAGCTGATGATTGCACAACATGTGTTCCCAGGTGAATAGTATCAAAGTCTTTCTTTTTACTGCAAATACTAACAAGCATGGGTTTTTCATCCTGCAATGAATGCAAGTATTACAATTTATTTTGGAAACCCTACTAACTTGAATTTAGTAACTATCAGTCCCTACTTGATTTCCCAACACTCCAAAAGATCACATTCAAAATCAAGAAATGTTTATAGAATATATGTAGGATACATTTGAATAAACAACTATTTTACAGAATAGGTACTGATGTTATTGACACAAATATCATCTACAGAGGTATGGGAGGTCCAGGCTTGGCTCTAAACAATTTTACAATGACAATTAGGGGTCAATATATCATAGGGGACAAAAGTGCTAAATGTGAATCAGGAAAACAGATACAAATCCTACCTCTGACATTAATCAATTGTGTGAACACAAGCAAATCCACCTTTCTAAGCCTCAGTTTCCTTATCTTTGTGATAGTAATTTCTACTTCATTGGATAAACATGAGAATCAAATGAGATGATATATGTAAAGTGCTTTGAGAAATTTAAATTACTGTATAAATGTCAGTTATTATTACTTCCCAAGGGAGAACAACCTAAAATTGGACCAATACATAGAAATGTGCCCCCCCCCAAAAAAACAACAACAAAACAAAACAAAACAAAACAAAACTTCTTACTCATTTTTGGAGTCAAGTCCCAGAGAGCTATTGAGAAAACCTAATTGGACTGTATTCTTAATCAACTTTCAGGACAAAAAAAAATGAACGAAATCAATTTGGTATTAAAACTATTTTATTTTTCAGATTAATAATAATTTTCCTTTTGAAATTGCTTTTCTTTTGTTTGATTTTGAGAATTTATTCTTTGTTTTATATATGTAGAGTTATTAATTTATTGATTTACTAGGAGTTTTATTGTGTGTTTAACTGATTGTTCTTTTTCTTTAAATATATGTACAGGGATGAAAAATTTCCCCCTAAGGACTACTTTAGCTGCATCACACAAATATTGGTACTCTATCTCATAGTGAAACTTTTCCTTATTATAAGAATTTATTGTCTTTATTATTAGTTCTTTGAACCAATCTTTTTAAAAGGATAATATTGTTTAATTTCCATTTAAATTTAAGTCCTTAGCTTATGCTTAAATATGAGGCTCTATATGATGCAGAAAATTATGTATACAAAATTTTGTATACAATAATTGGCAAAAATCTATCCTCTCTATTTTTAATTTTATTTGTTAGAATTATCTAAGCTAAAAGAGGAATATTAAAGTACACTATATTTTCTATCTTTAAATAATTTATTTTCCTTTTAGCATTTAAATGTTATAAAATTTCCTTGTTTATTGTACAATATATTTAAGTAGCCTGCCATTTCCCTGCTCATCTCTTTTTGCTATATCTATTTTGTTGTTGTTTCCTCCTTTAAGCATATGATTGCAGCACTATTTAAAAAAAAATCAATTGAGTCATGACATTCTACTCCAAATCCTCATTTAAAAGTGTATGAACCTGTGTTTTAAATGTGTTTTATATAGAGAACAAATTATTAGAATTTGCTTTCTGAAACATTCCAACATCATCTTTTATTTATGTGTAAGTTCTTACCATTCACATTAAGTTTTATTATTTTAAGACTACTTTTCCCTGATAAAAATTCTGTTATGGTGTATCTTCCTTCCCCTATCACCATCTTGGGGAAAAAAAAATAGCATAAAGAAGTATTTGCAGTTATAATTGCTTGCAATTTAATTAAACAATCAATTCAAGAAGTATTTATCAAATACTTAATATTTGCCAATCCTTATACCAGGCACTGAGGATGCAGAGATAAAAAGGGAAATAAGCCCTGCTCTCAAGGGAGGTTACATTATTTTAAAGCAAACCAACCTATACATGAAGAAGCAAACATGTAAAATATTCCCAGTCAATACAATTTTTTGGAGGGGGAGGGAGGGAGAGCACTATTTGGAAGGTTAAGGAAAAACATCATGAAGGAGATAGCACTTGAGTGGACTTGAGGGAAACTAGAGATTATACACACACACACACACTGACATGCACATATATGTATATGCATACATATATATGTACACACAAATACATACATACATGCATGTTGTTTTAATTCTGCCAATCTCCTCCCCATTCAAATTCTTAGAAAACCTTCATTCCCTCATCTATAACCTAGCTAAAGAGATCAAATGAGATATGTGTGTTCATGGTAAAGAGAAAGGAGATGATTTCTTTACTGTTTTTTGAGTAAATGATTCACTCTCTCTTTCTTTCCTCTCCTAATCCAAACTGTACTCCAAACTATTATGTATTTCATGCCTGTCATTCAATGAATGTAGGTTTTGAATCAAATTACAGTAGCTTACATAAATGTTATTTTTGTTTTGCTGTTTTGAGTATAAAAAAATAAATTCTTGAAAGTAATATGTGAATTAACATGAATAGAAAAAAATAATTTCATCACTGAATTAGGGGCTAGGTGTGGGAAGAACATTGTGGAAAAAATATACACAAAATTCTGTGGCAGTTATATATCTTTAAATTAAATAGTTCCATAAAGATGATATAACAATTTTTTCTTGGTCATCTATACTATATGTATTTTTTTAAATAGGCACAAAATATCATGCCTTCAAGCTTCTCATATGAACCCTAGAATGTATTAGTCATGAGGATTAAGCATAAATCTGTTAATATACATAATTCCTTCAAAATCTAGCTCTCTTGAATTTTATGATAGATCACTCTTGTGAAGAGGCTCATTTTTTTCAAAGAGAGAGTTTAGTTGACTCTGAAATAGTTATTTTATTCCATGTATCAGTTCTGTTGCTTGTCTTAGGGTTAAGAATTTATGGCATATTACTATCAGGAAACAGTTGCTTAAGCTACTCCTTCACACAAAAAGGAAAAGTAATACAATTCCCTTGTAAATCACAAAGCTTTGGAATTCAGCAGCACATTGCAGATAAAATAGTTTCCTAAGGAGGCATGTGAATATGAGAAGAGAAATAAAAAGGTTTTCACTTCCCAAATTACTTCAATCAAAATAGAAATTATGCTTTAATAAGAGACTTTGATTCTTCATATGTTAAATAGGATTTTTCCCAGGAGTATTAAATTTTCCTACCAGCCTTTTAAGTAACTGGAGTACCTTATTGTCTAACTGGTGTCTCTGTGCTAGAATTTCCACTGTTACAGAATCTCAAAAGTTTTCTAGGCGTCAAGGTTGCCATAGTAAAGTTCAAATATCCTGAATGAGAAAGTTAACAATTTATCAGGCATTCAATCTAGCTGAGAGTTAGGCCACCACAAATCTAAGTTTCACAAGCCATATTTTAGGAAGGGTATTATGAAGCCTAAGAACATCCAATGAATACACTCAGGATTCTAAGAGAATTCAAAAATCAAATCATCATGAATGTTGACTGAAGGAAATGGTGAAGTTTACACTAAAGGATTATGAAAAGGGGACCATGGTCAGATCTAGGTTGAACTAGGTGATCACTGAGATCTCTTTTAACTCTGAGATACTATGTTTATAAAAATAAAATATTTATGATGAGCATCTGCCACTGTCTGTATACATTTGAAAGGCAAATGGTACGTGGAAGAAAGATTAGATTCATTTAACTTGAATTTGGAATGAAAAGCTAATGCCAATGGGCAGAAGTTACAAGAGGTCCTTTTCATCTCATTATGAGGAAGAATTCCTTAGTATTTAGGGTGCCCTCAAATTATAACAGATTGTCATGAAAGCAGTGAGCTCTATGTCATTGGACGTTTTCAAGTACAGGGTGGATAATAAATTGTTGAGGATATCATAGAATAAAATCATACTTCAAATAGGAGTTAGACCAGTTTACATCTAGCTAGTGAGAATAAAGCACTAAAAGATGTAAGAGTATAATGAGGCAAACCATTTACTTCCTAGTTTTCCATTTAATAGGCTGGCCCTGTAAATCAAGTTGGAATGGGAAAGTATGCCTACAAATGTTAGGATATTTATAATGCTTACTAATTTACATCTTTTTCATGTGGACAAATTACACAAGGACCAACAAATCCATTTGTTCAGATTTATTATGGTTTATAAAAACATGGTAAAAGTAGCTACACTAAGGCATCCTGACTCTCAGCAGTAATTCAGCTATGTATAACTTAGACTTGGTTTTAGTCGGTGAAACAAATTACATAGTACATTTTGCAAGCAAACTCAGTCACAGGCAAAAAGACCATAAGTGCAGCAACTCATCAGTGTGGCTTCCAGTCTTGTTTTATGCGGTGATTCATTAACCTTAATCTGCTCTTGCATTGTCAAATCTGAGGTTCCCAGAGAGGGACTATTTCATAAAACTTCAACTCATGCTCTCTCAGAGTCCTCAGAGATAACCTTTTGGAGGAGGACTTAGACTCACCTTTTTTACCTCTTGAGCTCCTACTAGTGTGTTCCTTCATTTATGCAAAATCAGTCACCATAACACCATTCCTTAAACTGGAAATATTTACTTTAAAATAACACTAAGAATAATTATAACATCATAGTTACTCAATATAAAGTAAATATAGAAACAAGCAATATATCATTCTTCACCCAAAAATCTAGGTCACATTTAGTGATTATGAAAAACAATGCACATTTACTTATAGAAACAAAGCATAGAGGTTCATGAGAGAAAAGACACGTGTGCTTGAGACAGCTTACAACTCAAAAATTCTGTCTTTGAAAGAAAACTTTGCATTACATGAAGCAGCTTCTCTACCAGCTATGGCCCCTCTATCCTTCACTAGCTTCCTGCTTTTCAAATCTGTTCCTTTTCTACTCCTGAGCTGATGAAATAGTGATGAACTTTCAGATCACAGTAACCCTTAAAACAGATTTGAGAAAGTGTTATGGCATTGTAATGGCATCATCTCTTAAACTTCAACAAGTGCCTAGGGTTGGCTCTCTGGACAAGATAAATAAGCCCAACTAGCTCTTCACTCAATGGTATTCCCCTTTGTCAAAATAGCCTCTTACTGTCTTACGGAAAATCAGAGCTCCCAACAAAACTCCTCAGGTTGGTTCTCTGGGCTATGCAAACAAGCCCAGCCAGAGCTTTGCTCAACAGGAATCTGCTTTATCCAATCCACACCAAATCTCTTCTTACAGCAAAGCAGCAAAAATACCTGCCTTACACCCTCTGTTTCTCTCTTAAAACAAAAGGAATTAGAAAACAACCAAGAATATCTGGAAGGCTTTACCTCCCTTAAGCTTTAGACAGTTCTGGAGGATCATAACTAAAACTATAGCAAAGTTCAACTCTCTTCCAATGAGCTTCTAGCCTTACAGTAGCTAGTCATCAGGTTCCCATCAACAGCAACTGAAACCTTCATTAATGCCAGTTAACTCTTCTGCTGGCTTTTTAACTCACTTCTTTCAAAGCTGACTTCACACTACTTACAATGCCACAAATCACAACTTCCTAGTTGTCAGTTATTCACTCACCTTTCACTTATGAGGAATAACTCATGAAACTCACCATTAAATTTTGAAGCAACAGTCCTAAATAATCTTTCCACCAGTTTCCAAACATGTATTCACTTTATCACTTTCTGAATTTTAATCACTCAAACTATAAGAATAATTATGTGGAATTGACCTCAGAGACCATAATATTCTCAAACAGATCCTTTAAGTACATCCATAAGATTCAGTTCTCTACCTGGGCCTTCTTATATCCCAACTCCCCTAACATTTTATCAGAGAAACCATGTTTCTTTGCTTGTTTATTTTATGAGTTTTTTTTTATGTGAAAGTCCTTCTTTTGTCCCCTTTCACCAATGAAACTATTCATAAATGAAAGTGAAAATACTTTATATTAAGAAAGGAGGGAGTATGATATGGGGGAGTGGAAGGTGGGGAGAACCACTTCTGACAAAAGAAAACCTGAGTTCAATGTTTGGCTCTGCCACTCATTGCTTCTGTGATCAAAAGGGTAAGTCACTTCTCTTTTCTGAGTCTTAGTGTCCTCTTCTACAAGATGAAGGTGTTGAACTGAATGGTTCTAATATTTGAAAAAACGGGACAATTGCAAGTTTATCCAGTGGGCTTGTAATCTAAATATTAAAACATTCTGCGTTAAAGTTAGCTCTCTGATATCCAATAAGCAAAGAGAAATTGGCACGATAATGCTCATGGTTATAGTGATCACTTAGAATCTAGAGGATTTGGACCCTGTTGTACTCTTTATAAAAGTATATTAGCTATTTAAGAATGAAGGAAAATTAGATATTAAAAAATAGTTAAGTAGTCTATGTTTTTTTAGGTGGCAAGAATATCAAAGTATGTGATATTTTATGACACAGAACTCATAATGGTTAACTGTAGATATATAGAGCAAAACAACGCATCAAACTAAACTTCAAATAGTCAACATACCATTGAATATAAACATGAATCATTAATAACTATTATTTGATCCTTCTCACTGCCAAAATATATTAGTAAAAGAGGTATAAGAGAAACATTTTGTAAGAAGGTGAAGGGGAGGGAAAGGCATGCTTAAATTTTTGAGACATCCATTCCTTCTTTGGTCTGAGTCAGCTTTATCTTCTAGGACAAAAGATGCTATGTCAACATGAATTAGCTATATCCAAATATAGATCAAAACCATACAGTGATATCTCTTGGGGAAGAACACGTATAGATGTATACAATAAAAACAGTAGAGAATAATTTCAAACTCCTTTTCACTGAAATTCTATTACAAATACATTAGGGATTTGTTTGTGGTTGTCAGTTGTGACCTTTAACAACAAAGGTCAAATTGAAACTAGTGTCAAAGTGATTTCTACCTGAAAGTTCTTATTTTTCAAATATGGCAATAAAATCTCAGAATTATTTTTCTTCAAATTTGCCACCTCACTACAGAAACAACTCAATTACATGTCTTGTCCTGAAGAATAAGCACCACAGTGAATCCTTCTCAGGGAACATTCAAGACCATTTTACATAAATAAGTCAATCCAAAAGGCAACACAACAAAGGTTAAATTGATTTTTAAAATATTACAGGCAAGATGCATGTTGGTCAATGAATGTATCTGCAGTTTTGGAATAACCAAATGTTGAATTCTCTTGAAAATATAGAAAAAGGAAACTTGGAAGAAAAAAAAAACACACTTAAATGTAATGCAGTCTATGGCTTAAGGAAAGGATATGTTTTGGCCCCAGGGCAGCATAGAGTAATCCCTATATGAGCACTTGAAAATTCTATGATTTTGTCAATGGTAAAAATGCACTGTACCAGAAAAATTTCAACATGCCCAGGGTCACACAACTAGTGAGTGGCAGGAATAGGATTTGAAATCAGCTCTTCCTAACCCTATCTTACATCTTCCTAAATTCTGTACTCTATCCAAAAAGCCACACTTTCCAAACATACCATATATTAGGGCTTTATACAGGTATTTGTGTTGAACTTACATATGATCATAACAGAAACCTATCTTCTGGATATAAAACGCAATCTCCCTTAAGGTAGGGATGTTGTCTTATAGAAATTTTGTGTCCCCCATCCAAAGTCTGGAAAAAGTGTTCTTCTATACACACATACCAAGTGCCCAAGTACATTTTTGAGTATAGGCATGGCAGTGTCAAGAAAAATAATACAACCAATAAGTAGTATTTCAAATTATCAAAAACACAAATTCTCCCAAAAAGAACAAAGTAAGAATTAGGAATTATAAATAATTAATACCATTTAATAATAAAATAAGGCTTTGGAATTGTTGTATTAAATGTCTATAAACAGAATATCAAACTAAAATGTGTCATAAAATGATAATCCATCAATCGACATTAAGTTTCTCTTAGGAACCAAGCATTGTGCTAGGTTTTGTGAATACAAATACAAAGACTGAAACAACCCCTAGCTAATGACCCTTCCTTTGCCAAACCTAATGACCTTTTCTTGAACTTTCTTCACATCTCTCAAACATTTGATAATATTGATCATATTCTCCTAAATAGGTTTTTATGTCATTGCTCTCTCACAGGTCGGCTCTTATCCATTTGACCCCTCCTCAGTTTCCTTTGTTTATTCTTCATCCATGTCATAGCCTCTAACTATTGGTTTCATACAAGGTTTCCTCTTTTCACCTTAAACTATCTCACTTGGTGTTATCATCAATACCCAGGAATTCAATTATCATCTGTGTATGTATGATTCTCCTAGTTCTTATGTCCACATCTAGTCTCTCTCCTGAACTACAGTTTCTCTTCTCTAACTGCCTTCTGGATGTTCTATAATTATCTCAAACTCAAAATGTTCAAAACAGAACTCATTATCTCTCTCCCTCTTTCTGAACTTCCCAGTACTGCTGAAAGTATCACCATCCTCTAACTCACATGGCTCTCAAACTCACTGTCACTCTCAACTTACACTCACTTTATATAGCCAATATTTTGATGAATCTTGTCATTTTTGCTTTCATTACATATATGTGTGTGTGTATGTATATATATATGTGTGTGTATATATATATATATATATATACACACATACACACACACACACACACATATATGTATAAGGCTTCTCTCTACTCCTACTAACATGATCCTATTTCAGGCTCTTATCACTATTCTCACCTTGACAATAGAGGATAGTCTTCTCAGTGTTCTGCCTGATTCAAGTCCTCTCTCATTTCAATCCATCCTCCACTAAGCTTGAACATTGACTTTCCTAAAATATAGGTCTGACAATGTCATATTCCTGCTCACTGAGTTCCAGTGGTACCCTGTTACATCCAAGATAAAATATCAACTCTGCTTGGCATTTGAAGGATTCCATAATTTATTCCCTTCCTACCTTCTTTCCTTTCCAATTTTCTTATACTTTGCTACCTCCATGAACTCCATAATCCAGCTTCACTGGTCTATTTGTTCTTCATCAAATAGGATACTTGTTCTGTCTGTCCCTTCATGCTTAGACTACTCTGGTCCCTCATTGTTAGTTCTTAATTTCTTGGGATTCTTTCAAGATTAATCTCAAGTCCCTCTTTCTGTAAGAGGCCTTTCTGAGTACTTATATGTGTTAATGCCTCCCTTTTCAAATTATTTTCTTCTATTTTCTATATATTTTATATGTAACTAGTTATTTCCATGCTGTCTTCCTCAATAGAACATATGTGTGTGTGTTTCCTTTTAGAGGAAAATACACAGGAAACATAAAGTTGAAAAAACACAGAGTTGAAATAAGAGTTGGAGTAAAATTATTGTCAGCTGAACTCAAAAAAGCAGGGCTGACAATCATGATTGCATACAAGGCAACAAGAAAAAAAATGATTTATTTAGGAGAGATAAATAGGGGAACTAATTTTGTTGAAAAATACAAGAGATAATGAATTAATTGCAACACAATATAAATGCATGAAATGGCAAAATAAAAAGCTAAATAAATTACAAAGAGAAACACACAATACAAGTATAATAATGAGAGGGGAGGTAGGAGCCCTTCATGTGTACTACTCAGAACTAGAAAGTGTAACAATAACAACTACAATAACAGAAAACAAAATAAGAAGTTAATGACCTTAATACAATTTTTTAAAAAGTGAGATATACAAGATCCCTAGGAATTGTTGAATTGGAATATAAAAGAGTGTTCCTATTCCTCACCTGCACAGTATACTTTTAAAAAAGAATATATATGCATATATATACATATATATATTTAAATGTGTGTGTGCAACTTCAGAAACAAATGTACAAAAGCAATAATATTAAACACATATTTTACTGATCACAGTGCAATTAAAATATATATTACATAGAAGGTCATTGATGAAAAGATTAAAAATCAATTGGAGATTTAATAATTTAATGCCATTAGCCAAGTGCTTTCTCTTTCCCACTCTTCTTATTCTTATAACACTTAGAAGCCTTCTGGCACTATCTCTTCCTTCAACCCTGTCCCAGAGAGGTGGCCCTACTCTTTGCCAAGAAAAAAAAAAACCTTTAAAATATTTTTTTTAAATCTAAAAAACAAGTCTACATTTTAAGCCAATGTTATTTTGAGTCAATAGGATTTTTTGAGTAGAGAAGTTACATGGTTTTTCATGCTTTAGGGATAAAACTTTGACATCAGTGTGCAGGGTGAAATGTAAAGGAAGAAGACTCAAAGCAGGGAGAGCAATTTGATCATATAATTGAAATAATCTAAGTGAAAGATGATGAAGGCCTAGCCTAAGATTGAGACTATCAACAGAGACAAGGCATAAAATGAGAGATGTAAAGATAGAAATGACAAGATTTGGCAACTTATAGGATATATAGGGTGAGAGAGAATGAAAAATTGATGTTAAAACTGAGGTTATTGAGCCACAGTTTGATAGGTAGAACAACCAAGGGAGATCAATTTAAAAAAATAAAAAAATAAAGTATATGGGAGAAGAAGATGGTCAACAATGTCAAATGCAGCAAAGAGGTCAAGTAGCATGGGAAAAAAGACTATACTGTTTTCTTGTTAAAACATCACTGGGAAATTTGGAAAGAAGCAATTTCAGCATTAAAATGAGTTTAAATCAGATTGCAAATGGTTGAGGAGTGGGTGAAAGGAGACAAAGGGAACTAACAAGCATAAGTCACTTTTTCTAGGCATTTGGCTGAGAAAGGGAGAAGATATGTAGGATGACAGTTTGATGGTATTGCAGGACCTAGGAAATTTTTTGTTTGTTTGTTTGTTTTACGGTGGAGAAAATCTGATAATATTTGAAAAAAGAAAAATAGTAAACACAGAGAAGCTGAACAACAAGAAGAGAGAGGGTGATTGAGGACAAGGGCAATCAGTCTCTGCAGATACAGGAGGTAGGATTGCTGTAGGAGGTTGACAAAAATACAGGAAATCGAACACAGGTTACTGAGCTATAGTTAGGTTGACACCAACATGTGCAGGGCAGTACACTTTTCCTTATGCCAAGCCCAAACCTCCCATCCTCTTCCAGCCCTATGATGGAAAAGACATACCACTATTAATCCCCTGACTGCTAGTTGCCATCCCTAGGTTCTTGTTATTTATTTGCAGCTCTCCTAGGCTTCCTATTTTCCTCCACAGTTTGTTTTTCACTCACTGCTTTCAGTCTCCTGGAGTTAAGGGTTATACTGTGGGAGTGTAGAACAGATTCTCTGAGAGAAAAAAAACAGTAAACTTTTCTTCTGGTATGATTACATTCAACAAAGGCTACAAAACCAAGGATTTCAAATCTTGTCCCTGTTCCTGGAGGCCAGTGATGTTACCTTTCATGGAAAATGCCTGGTAAGGGCTACAGTATGAGAATATTCTGACCCAGGTAGGAAATAGAGGCCTTGTTACACCCCAGGTAATTTTCACCAGGCTTGGTCCAGCCTTGCTTCTTACCTTGACAGCCTTGTCTAGCAATTTCTGCTTCCTCATAATAGGACCTTATGTTTCAAAAACCTAGAGGTTTATCTCTCTCCATCTGTCCCCACCTCCATCTTAATGGATCAGAATTCCTCCTTACAGTTTTTCTGGGTTGCTGCCAGGGTGCCTTTTGGGACATTCAGATTTTAGGGCCTGAGATTAGCAAGAAAGCTCACTGTTGGATCTAACAATCAGTCCAGACATTAAAAACTATAAATGAGTTAAGTCATAGAAAGTTGTGGTGAACTATCCATTTATCTACCTTAACCTGCCTTCTCAAATGGCACTCCTTTCAATGGTTTCTACTGGGTCTTTCCCATGTCCATCTTTATCCTTTACTGACAAACTAACTAGTCATAGTTGGGATCTGCCACATCCTTTCTGACTCAACCATGACCACTAGTCTGATACTTCTTACAGAAGAAACAATTGAATTGTCATTGAATTTTGGAGTGGGGTGGGGTGGGAGGAAGGAGAAATAGAAATGCATTTTCTATAGCAGAAAGGAGAGACAACATACCTCCAAATAATATTCCTTCAGAGTACCAACACTAAATAGCATAGTGACTAAAATAGACTTGGCATACTAAGGGTGCAGAATTCATCTAAATCACTCAGCTGAAAGTATGTGAAAAGGAAAGCTAAAGGGGTGAAAAATGGCCAAGATGCTGTACCCCTTCAAAAGGAGGGAAAATCTTTTCTAATCCTATTGGTTTCAAAGAATTCCTTATACTCCTGGCATTGCTACGTGGGTTATTGGAAACCAAACTATTTATCAAATGTTTCTGCACAACCGGTGTCACGTGGTCTCTGCAAGGAACAAATGATGAATTTGATAACATTTACTCACATGCATTTTTTTTCTCTATTGAGTTTCTGCTAAGATAGTCAGCATCCACTACAAGCTGTGGAAAATTCAGATGGAAGAGGAAGCCTCATTCTTTGTATGGTTTTCCAAGGCCAAACTGAAGTCCTTCCTTATGTGAAATGCATGGAGTGTACCTAGTTCAATTTCAGTAAATAAGATCCTGCTCTGAGGCCACCGCATGATATTTTTGTACAGTTTAGGTTGACAGATAGTCAGTGTTCAGGAATGCATTTTTCCTTGCTTTGACAGTACCTACAAATTGAATTCTCTCTCACTGACTAGCTACCGTTTGCATGAGGTAACACTTTAAATATATGTGCCAACAAAGATGATGCAAGGAATTCATTATGACAATGGGCCATCTTTTTGAGATTAAAGAGCAGAGTGTGACTTAATGATGAAATGTATATTACTATCCTGAGTATATTTAAATACACCTCCATTGCTCATATGTGAAAATTACAAGTAGCAATATATAAGATGTTTTTATTATTGCTAAAACTAGTTACTTTTCATGATGATATATATATGGAAGGGCAACATATAGTAACAGAATCTAAAAATATAAAGGTGAGCACATGCCTCTATAGAATCACATTACAAGCAATTTAGAAAGGATTAAAGGAAGTTCAGGAGTCTAGGAATTCTGAGCTTACAAAGAAGCTTTGTTATTTATTGAAATGAGTTGACACTTAACCATTTAGTATTTCCAAGTGCTTAATGTAGTATCTCAGTCATAGTAGGTGCTTAATAAGTGCTTTATCTATCTAAAGATATGTTTGAATATTATAATGAGAAAGTTTGATATCATGATAAAATTATTTCATTGGCATAAGAGCAACTTAAAAAAACAAAAAAAATCTTTATGTAACAGAAAAAAATGAAATATTCTTCAATTCTATTACCAACAAAAGGCTGTTTTCCCCCTTCTACTTTTCAATTAAAATACAGAGAAAATCTTGTAATAGCCCAGATCTTTGTTCTTCATGTAGTTAAGTATGGGCATTCCAGGAACTTTTATTAGTGACTACAGAAAAGATTGTCAGTTCAAAGAGCTCTCAACTCATGACATAAAATAGTCTTACTGAAAGGAAGTTAAAGTGCTATATCATTAAGGAAGGCTTTCAGTCCAAATAAGCATTTCATTTTTTTAAATATGCTATTTCAACTTGTGGAATATGTAAATGTATGGAAAAATAGGATACTGATGGCATACTATAATTGGCAATTAGCAGGACTGTCGCCTGTCACCCTACCTAGCAAGGGTTAGGAAAAATTTTCCCCTCTTGTGAGTATCTATTAAATGATACATTTGAGCATCTTACCTTTTTCTAGGTCTTTCTAGAAAAATCATCAAAAGTGTAACAGACAGGAATATATTTCAAGTGACTTGGTATAATACCTGAAATGTGCTTGTTATCAGTAATATGAACAACATACTTCTTTAATAGTATGACTTTAGTCTTTGTGATTTGTCCCCAGTAGTACTGACCTTGACCTTCCAACTTTTTTCTGAGTTTCTTAAAAGGGATTTACAGGAATATATAACTTTTGCTGGTATATTATGTGTGAGGATCAAACATAATATAGTATTTCAGAAAAATGTTGAATATTCTTGAGAGAGAAAAAAACATTTCTTATCTAAAACATTTAGCCCCAGAGGTGGAGTGGGGGGAGCAGAACAAAAATCAGTGTAATGTGTTGATTGTTATTCAACATTATGTTATAGAAATTATATAACACTGCTTCTGGTCCAGAATGAATTTCTTGCATGTGAATTGTGTTCCACTCATATTTATTGATTTTCCAAATGGAGCTATTACTACAAATTTAAACTTATTCATATTTGCATTTTTTAACAGATCTGAGATCTTTATTGTGTGTTTCTCAAATAGTGACAAACTCAATCCATATATATCTTCTCATTTCATGTAAATCTGGTACCTGTACACTCATAAATTTTCAGCTTGTAGGGTATCTTCCTCTACATCTCTAAATGGTATCAATACCAATGGAGCACAAGGGCTATCAACTAATATTTGTTAAGTGCCTACTATGTGGTAGGTACCATGCTAACTATTGGTGATACAAAAAGAGGCAAAAGACAGTCCCTGTCCTCAAAGATTATACAAGCTAATGGCTATCCATTCATTATGTATCATTTTTAACCTTCTTTTTTGGTCATGAATTCATCTTACTAATGATAGAATATATAGTTCATATCCTATGCATTTTTCAAATCAAAATTTGTCAAAAAATATTCTTCTATATTGCTTTTATGGTGACATGCCACTCTAATTATTTGAAGACTGATATTCCATGTCCAAAACACTTGGGATTATAAACTTTTAAAGTTTATAGCCTTAGAGAGAAACCTGATGGTTAGAGAGATTAAGCATCATGGTCTAGATCACAAAGCTTATAAGTATCAGAAGCAGTCCTTGACAAAAATCACTGACTCCAAGTTCAACAATATAGCTACCATGCCATATTAAAAGAAGATTATTTCTATTCAAAAACAAACAATCAAATAAACAAAAGAGACAAAGGAAGTTCAAGTTCATTAAATTCACTACATAATTCCTCAAGGGCTATCTGGTCTGTCATTCTACATCTACCATATATTTAATACTGAATCTAGTTAATTTTTTATCTATACTGTCTGCCCAAAGTATGTGTATACATGCACACATACATGCATTATATATTTATATCTATGTATTTGTATACATAGATATGTACACACATATATAGATAAAAAGATATCTATCTATATATATAGCACATGCTTATAAACAATGTGCGTGAATTGTCTATCAAATTGAATATCATTTTCTGGACAATCAACATTTCTCATGTTCCTGCTTTGTAGGTCATTGTCTCAAACTCTGAAACATTAAGGATATTCTTAAATTAGACCTTTATTCAGGGAAAAATAAACAAATAAACAAAATACAGCCTGATTATACACACAAGCAATACCAAATGGATAAAGGATGCATATTATCTAGACTCCTGTTGTTCAGTTGTTTTTCAGTAGTGTCTAACTCTTCATGACCTGATTTGGAGTTTTCTTGGCAGAGATCTTGGAGTGGTTGGCCATTTCCTTCTCCAACTCATTTTACAGATGAGGACACTGAGACAAACATGTATAAGTGACTTGCCCAAGGTCACACAGCTAGTAAGTATCTCAGGACAGATTTGAACTCAGGAAAATGAGTCTTTCTGACTCCAGGTCCAGCACTCTATCCACTTTATAACCTAGCTGCCCTATGCATACTTAGTCATGACTTAAGGCTATTCATTTCAATTAATAAGAAATTTAGTCAGTTAACAAGCATTTTGAGGACTTGCTCTGTATAAACTAGTGTTAAAACTGTGCATAATGTAAGGAAGAATGAAACACGAACTTCAAGGAGCTTAGAATTAAATTTACTACTGAATACAATCAAAAAGAGCAGTTGTTGCTTTGGTATCAATTACGTATCTAATGTTGCTAGAATATTGTCGAATAAAGGAAATGAATGTAGATGGCACCTTATACCGACTAGGTATTTTATAATTGTTATTGAACTTGATTGAATTAGAATGAACTGCTCCACTTATGAAGACTAAGATGAAGAGGAAAATAGCTCAAAGCAAAAGAATCATAAAGATGCCATATTAAATGGGCCATCTTAATATTATGTTTCAAGAAAAGCACAAAAAAGTCAATTCCTTCAGTATTCCTTTCCCTGACTTATACTTGCTAAAACTTGGCCATGAAAAATAACATATTTTTGTTTGGCCAACAAAAATAGCACATCTGTACTACCCCAGGAAGTAGAGCTGGTTGACTGCTAATCAGTTTAAGGATTCTCCTTGCATTCAGATTCTAAGTCCATTGTCTTAACTGTTCCTCTAAAACATCGGTGAAGAAGAGTTTGCTTTTTTGTTCTTTTTCTAAGGATGATTATGTCACCTGTTAGATTTCCTCTACTTTGTTAAATATGCAAAAGTAACTAAGGACAACAGCTCCATACAAAAGCTGTGAGTTATCCTTAATGTTACTTCCCATGCAAAGTTAATTGTGCCATTGTGTTTCAAGGCACATGCCAACCTGGTTGAATAGTCTACACTAAATGTTCCAGATATTAGAATTACTTTGAGAGCACACTTGTATGGGAAGATTGATTTCCCTGGGAACAGTGGTTGAATGTGTATATTGTGATTGGGATTCTCAGCTAATCCATCTTTGGCTTATGTGAAAAATGGAAGCAGTTAACCATAAACAAATGCACTCCCTAGTTAATTCTACAAAATAGTGGGAAATTGAGAAAGAAAAAAAAAGTTTTCTTTGTTTTTTGTTTTTTTTAGAGAGATAAATGTAAAGACTTCCAATAATATATAGGATTATATGGCCTTGGAATAGATCTCTTCTCAGTTAAGGAATGGAGAAAAAGCAAAACAAACAAAAAAAAATGAGTCTACTGCTAGAGGTGAGAGCCTAGGCCATCCAACATAACAATGACGTACTTGAAATCTTTGATGACACTGCCACTTATTACAGAGATGGATATTATATTGCCAGATATGATAAAGTTATCTTTTTATCTGCAAGGAGAAACAGATATTATTAAGTTGTGTTCCTGAGTTAATCTCAGTTGTTGGAGGTAACACCATTCCCCCTTGGCCTCCATATTTATTTATTTATTTTTTAATTTTTTTTATATGTTTATTTATTTAGTTTAGTTCTCAACATTCACTTCCACAAGATTTTGAATTCCAAATTTTCTTCTCATCTCATCCCTCCTCCCACCCTAAGATGGTGAGCATTTTGAATACCCTGTCACCTACTCTGCCCTTCCTTCTATCCCCCCCCTTATCCCCTTCCCCATCTATTTTCCTGTGGAGTAGGATAGATTTCTATACCCCATTGCCTATATGTCTTATTTTCCAGATGCATGTGAAAACAATTTTTAACATTTGTTTTTAAATTTTGGGGTTCCAAATTTTCACCCTTCCTCTCTCCCCACCAACCCTCATTAAAAAGGCAAGCAACTTGATGCAGGTTATGCACATGCAGTTATGCAAACCACTTCCATAGTAGTCCTCTTGTGGAAAGCTAACTATATTTCCCTTCATCCTAACCCACCCCCCACTTATTCTATTCTCACTTTTGACCCTGTCTTTCCTCAGAAGTATTTGCTTCTGATTACCCCCTCCCTCAATCTGCCCTCCCCCTCATCATTCCCCTTGTATCCTATCCCCTTTCCCCCTATTTTCCTATGGGGTAAGATAGACTTCCATACCCAATTGAGTATGTATGGTATTCCCTCCTTAAGCCAAGTCTGATGAGAATGAGATTCACTTATTCCATCTCACCTTCCCCCACTTCCCCTCCACTGTAAGCACCTTTTCTTGTCTGTTTTATGTGAGATAATTTATGCCATTCTACCTTTCCCTTTCTCCTTCTCCCAGTATAATCCTCTCTTGTCCCTTAATTTTATTCTCCAGATATCACCCATTCAAATTCAACTCACCCTGTGCCCTCTATCTATCCATCCATCCATCCATCCATCTATCTATCTATCTATCTATCTATCTATCTATCTATCTATCTATC
>NW_020954596.1:71680224-71719552 GCF_900497805.2 Vombatus ursinus | reverse complement strand
ATCTATCTATCTATCTATCTATCTATCTATCTATCTATCTATCCATCTATCTAATTTTCCCTCTAACTACTCTAATACTAACACAGGTCTCATGAGTTACAAATATCATCTTTCTATGCAGGAATGTAAACAGTTCAACCTTAAGCCCTTATGATTTCTCTTTCCTGTTTCCTCTTCTTGCTTCTCTTGTGTCTTGTATTTGAAAGTCAAATTTCCTATTCAGCTCTGGTCTTTTCATCAAGAATGCTTGAAAGTTCTCTAGTTCACCGAATGTCCATTTCCCTCCTGAAGGATTATACTCAGTTTTGCTGGGTAGGTGATTCTTGGTTGTAATCCTATCTCCTTTGACCTCTGGAATATTATATTCTAAGCCCTCTGGTCTCTTAATGTAGAAGCTGCTAAATCTTCTGTTATCCTGATTTTCTTTCCACAGTACCTGAATTATTTCTTTCTAGTTGCTTGCAATATTGTCCCCTTGACTTGGGAACTCTAGAATTTGGTGGAAATATTCCTAGGAGTTTTCCTTTGGGGATAGCTTTCAGGAAGTGATTGGTGGATTCTTTCAATTTGTATTTTACCCACTTGTTCTAGAATATCAGGGCAGTTGTCCTTGTTAATTTCTTGAAAGATGATATCTAGGCTCTTTATTTTTATAGGCTCTCCTTTTGATCATTGCTTTCAGAAAGTCTGATAATTTATCAATTATCTCTCCTGGATCTATTTGCTAGGTCAGTTGTTTTTCTTTTTCTTTTTTTTCTTTTGTTTTTTTTTATATGAAGCAATTGGGGTTAAGTGACTTGCCCAGAGTCACACAGCTAGTGAGTGTTACGTGTCTGAAGCCAGATTTGAGCTCAGGTACTCCTGACTCCAAGGCCGACACTCCATCCACCTCACCACCTAACTGACCCTCAGTTGTTTTCCCAATGAGATATTTCACATATTTCTACTTTTTTCATTCTTTTAGTTTTGTTTTACAATGTCTTCATTTCTCATAAAATCACTAGCTTCCAATTGCTCCATTCTAATTTTTAAGAAACTATTTTCTTCAGTGAGTTTCTGGACTTCCTTTTCCATCTGACCAATTCTGCTTTTGAAGGCTTTCTTCTCATTGGCTTTTTGGACCTCTTTTGCCATTTGAGTTAGGCTATTTTTTAAAGTGTTATTTTCTTCAGTATTTTTTGGTTCTCCTTTAGCAAGCTGTTGATTTGTTTTTCATGATATTCTTTCATCACTCTCATTTCTCTTCCTAGTTTTTCCTCTACTTCTATTACTTGCTTCTCAAAATCCTTTTTGAGCTCTTCCATGGCCTGGGACTGATTCATATTTTTCTTGGAAGCTTTCAATGCAGGAGCTTTGACATTGTTGTCTTCTTCTGGTTGTATGTTTTGATCGTCTTTGTCACCAAAGAAAGATTTTATGGTCTGATTTTTTTTTGCAAAGTTTGCTCATGTTCCCAGCCAATTACTGGAGTTTTAAACTCTTTGTTAAGGTAGGGGTCTGCTTCCAGTGTGGAGAATGCACTGTCCCAAGCTTCAGGGGTTTTGTGCAACTGTTTTCAGAGATACTTCTTGGAACCTATAAATTTTCATTTCCTCCAAGGAATTTACTCCTTTCCTGACCTGGGTTCTGATCTTTGAGTGACCACAAGGGCTCTTTCCTGCCTTGGAATTGTGAGGAGGGTTCTCTCTCCACAGCCACTAAAGCTCAACCACACCAGCAGTCCTCCTTATGCCAGGATCACCACCCAGTAATGCATCCCAGATCCAAACATGGGCAAAGCAAAAAAATCCTGTCTCAGCCCTTGCAAAGAGATCCCTTCAATCCCCCTCTGATGAGCCACTTAATTCCCCTTAATCTGTGGGCCAACATCTCTGAAAGCAGCCACCACCCCAGGGCTTCACTGGGACTGGGGCTGGCAGCAAGCTTCCCTCTCACTGCACTCACAAACCTTTCCTACTGACCTTCTAAGTTGCCTTTGGTGTTTGTGGGTGGAGAACTCTGGAAACCACCACAGCTGCCTGTGATTCAGTCCTCTGAGGGCTGGTCTAGGTTTGCTGAGGCCTGATCTTTCCCTGAGTGGCCCACACTGAATTGCACTCCTCTTTCAGGCTGTTACAATAGACCTTTCCAATCAACCATCCAGGTTGTCTTGGACTGGAAATTTGTTTCACTCTGTCTTTGTTTTCACTCTTTTGTTTTCACTGGGTTCTGCTGCTCTAGAATTTGTTTAGAGACTTTTTTACAGGTATTTGGAGGGCTTTGGGGGAGAGCTCAAGCAAGTCACTGCTTTCACTGCACCATCTTGGCTCTGCTCTGGCCTCCATATTTTTGAAAGTGAATAATAATAGTATTAAAAATCTTACACTCGCCATGCTTTTTTGAGGGCTAATAAATAAGAAATCTTAAAAATCAGCATTAGTCCTTTAACCAACACTTTGGTCTTATTTCATATAACTTGTCTTTATCCACAGAGAGGCAAAGAAGGAGTTAAAATTTACCATTACAAAGCCATTCCTAATAGCAATTTAAAGATGGAAGGCAGCAATTTAATCACTCCTAAAATCATATAATCTTAGAGTCACAAGGAACATTATAGGTCATCTCATCTAATTTCCTCTTTTTATACACCTGATTCAGAGACAGCACATTTTGCCCAGTATCACACAGCAAATTATATTATGATATATTTTATAGAACCTAGTACTTTTATCTCCCATCTGAATATTCTTTCCACTATACCATGTTGCTTCCTAGTGGAGAAGAACCCATTTCCACTACATTTGCTACTTTATAGAGAGATATTCTCCCTTTCTGCAAATAGTGCATAAGTATTTCATTACTACTCAAACATTTTGAATTGATAAGGTGTCAGGAACCTGGAATATCACGAATAATAATGATAACTATGACTTGGATGTATATTATGCTTTTATTTAAATGAACTCTAACTGCTTTGCTGACAACACAGCAATCTCTATGAATATGATTACCAAAAAGCATGAAAAACACTGCGTGCATTCCTAATGGAAACAAGCAGAGCCAAAGTGTTCATAAGTAAGCATTCTCTGAGTTTATCTTTAGTTTTCCCAGTGTGACTAATCCCCTATAAATTCAGAACTATTCCTACTCCACAGTAATGGTGTAGGGCTACTTATCAATCCTCCATTTGAATTTAATGACATTTGCTTTTATGTTGGAATAAAGGGTATGAAAAGCAAAGAATGCTTTTTTAACTCCCCCATCCACCTTAATATACATCCCCTTATTTGAAGGATATAGAAAACACAACACAATTATTTCAGGAAATATTTTGGACTGTTATATATTATCTAGCCTAATTATATATCCATATAAGTAAAACAACAACAACAACCATAACAAACTCACAACTCTCAAATCTTACTCTTCTTTCTGGGTGTTATATGGTGTTAACCCTGGGTTTGAGATGGGTATGTCAGCAGAGCAAAGTCCCAGGCTGCTTCCAGGAAACCAAAAATCTTCCTGTATGGGTTGAGCAATAGTCAGTTATCTAATAGCTAGCTTAGTTAAGTGTGTAGAGATCCATCACCAAGAGGATGTCTATGTGGTATAGAGAATATAGTCCTGTGCTATGAATTCAAGAAGACCTGAGTTCAAATCTGGCCTCAAACACTTAATAGCTGTGTGACCCTAGAAAAGCAGCTTAAACCTCATTTTGCCTCAGGTTCCTTATCTGTAAAACTGGGATGATAATAGCATCCACCTCCCAGAATTATTGTGAGGATCAAATGACATAATATTTGTAAAGTGCTTAGTACATAGTTGGCCCTTAAACATGTTTGTAATCTATGTGGGGTATATAGGGTATTCAGGAGGACTAGCATTTCTGGTGTGAGGGCTTACTGAGCCCTTTTCAGGGCCTTTGGTATCCATCTTTCACCAAACTCTCACCTGTAGCTCCAAGCATGTGTAGCAGTCACCACACCATGGTAAAACCACCTCAGCAGATGGGCTAAAAACCAAGCTGAGATCACTGACAGGACTCAAACTTGTCAGTGAGTTAGGGAGATGTTTAACCTAAGCATATGAAAATTTTCCACAGTAAAATTGGAGGATGAGAACAATTTTTTACAATAGTCATAAATGCAAATGAAACAGTTACTATGAAGCACGTAAAGCTTGGTCAGACATCAAAAATGCCAATGTCAGGGACAGCTAGGTGGTGCAGTAGATAGAGCTCTGACCTTGGAGTCAGGAGGACCTGAGTTCAAATCCAACCTCAGACACATAACCCTTACTAGCTGTGTGACCCTGGGCAAGTCATGTAACTCTGATGGCCTCACCAAAAAGCAAAACCAAAACAAAAATGCCAAGGTCATCTGGTGTAGCCTAGGCATGAGCCAGTTATCCTGAGTTGTGACCTGCTACTGGACTTTAATGACTCAGGCATGAGCCTGATGAGTCTGTGCAACTCTGCCTCACTTAAATCCAAATCATGCTTGTCAAGATATCACCATCATATCATTGGTTATCTTTGAAAACAAAGGACAAACAAACAACAACAATAAATATGTATGTGTGTATGTGTATGTGTATGTGTATATATATATGCACAAACATATCTGCTCTTTTATTTACATATATGTATGCATACATGTACATTTTACATATATGTATATATGTGTATATATATACTTATATCTCTCACAGCATTTGATGAAAAGATATGCTAAGTTCTGGAGTTGTGAATTGCATCCCTAGAGAAAGATTGCATAGTGATCCTACACTGATGCTACTGCGATTTTTTTTTTTGAAATGCTGGAGCAAGCAAGTGAATGAATCACTTGGGATATTCACAAGATCAGATAACATAAAACACATTTAATATGTTCCTCAAAATAAATTGAATTAGTACCATATTTACTTCCTAAATTATGCTTTATTTTAGATAATATAAAAATAAATGAAAGAATGGTGAGAACATGGACTTGTGGGTGGGAGGAAATAGCCCATGGAAAAATGTTAATCATTACAATGGAAGTGTTTTGCATGACTACACATGTATAACTTGTATGGAGTTGCTTGCCTTCTCAAGGAGGGTGGATGGGGAGGGAGGAAGGGAGAAAATTTAGAACCCAAAGTTTTAAAAACAAAAGTTAAAGATTGCTTTCACATGCAGCTGGGAAATAAGATGTACAAGCTATGGGGTATAGAACTCTATCCTGCCCTACAGGAAAATAGAAGGGGAAGGAGATAAGAGAAGGGAGGCAGAGATAGAAAGGAGGGTAGATTATAGGAAGGGGTATTCAGAATGCACTCCATCTTGGGGTGGGGGAAGGGACAAGATGGAGAGAAAATTTGGAACTCAAAATCTTGTAGAAGTGAATGTTGGAAACTAAAAATAAATAAATTAATAAAATGAAAAAAGGGAAAAAAAGAAAAATTCTTTAGTTATTCATTCAATAAGCTTTTATTAAGCACCTTCTGTGTGTCAGGCACTATTCTACACATTAGTGACACAGAAAAAAACAAACAAACAAAAAAAAACAAAACAGATCCTGCCCTCCAGGAATTCACATTCTATTGGGTGGAAGGAACTCATATACAGATAAATAAATGCAATATGTATAAAAAGTAATTTCAATGATAGAGGGCTGGTTGTGGTTTGTCCTTCCTTCTTGAAGAGGACTATCACATAAGGTTAATGACCACGTGACTTGCAATTGAATTTGATTTGAATGAGGGAGGGCTGTGCAATGTTACCAGTCTCACTTTCTCCTCTAGAACCATATGGGTCAAGTGACCAGATATCTATCAGGATGACTGGAGATGACCCAGGATGCAGTAGGAGACCTTGGCCTTTTTAAGCTAAGGTTTTTTTTTTCCTATACATATGTGTATATATGCATGGATGTATATATATATGTGTGTGTATATATTTATGTATGTATGTATGTGTATATATATACATATATACATATACATATATATGTGTGTGTGTGTGTGTGTGTGTGTATATATATATATATATATATATATATATATAAACTGGGAGGGAAAGAACCTCAGGAAAGAAGACTGGGAGGAACAGTAAGGAGAAGATTATTGCAAAAGATGTCACTTGCTTTGAGCCTCAAAGGAGAAGGATTCTTCAAGGCAAAAGTAAAGAGGAATGGGGTCAGCTAGGTGGCACAGTGAATAGAGCTCTGGCCTTGGAGTCAGGAGGACCTAAATTCAAATCCAGCCTCAGACATTTAACACTTTCTAGCTGTGTGACCCCGGGCAAGTCACTTGACCCTGATTGACTCACCAAAAAGCAAAAAAAAAAAAAAAAGTAAAGAGAAAGTACATTTCAATTATGGAAGAATACCTGTGCAAAAGCATAGAGAGTGTAGATTTCATGCCATAACAGGGAAGAGCAAGTAATCCAGTTTGTTTGAAACAAAGATATATTGTGCACAAAGGGAAAATTTGCAATAAAACTGAAAAAGTATTCAGGAGCATTTATCATATAAAGGGATGTTGGAGCCAGACTGTGAAGGGCTTTCAATGCCCCAGGGGTTTATTTTTTTTTTCCTGGTGGCAAGTGGGAGCCACTAGAGCTTCATGAGCAGCAGAGTGACGTAATAATATTTACACTTTAGGAATATCAGTTTGACAGTATTATAAGGCAGAGGTGTTAAACATCTGGCCTTTGGGACTACTAACAACACTAACCAATGCAGTAAGTCAATATGCTGCCCCAGTTATCTATTTCTATTTGAAACCATGATTGTAGAGGATATAGTAGAAAGCATATAACAGAAGATCGAACCAAGTAGGAAAAGGGAAGAAGCCAGAATGAAAGTAACTAAAATAAGCATTTTTTTAAGGGTAATCGAACACCTAAGAATGAATAATCAATCAATTGCTTGGCAAATTAAATAATTTGGATAAAATCAAAGCACAGATAAGGAGTGGGAAGGGATTATCAAATTTGGCTTTGAAAGATCATATTCCTAGAAAGATATTACATATGTAGAATAATTATTCTTGAAGTAAGTGTGGTGATTTACATCTTACTTAAGACTCTGGGATGCATATGTTGACCATAAAGAAGAAGAATATTTTTGTGTCTATGATAAGACAGAAATAGCATTCTCTCCTGCCTGAATTATCCAGGCTGAAGATTGTTTTCCAGCAGTCTTCTGAATACTTCCATATATGCACTGAAGTCTAAACTTAGAATGCAGGTACAGCACTAGATATTGAGAAAAAAAGGCTGGAATGTTTTGTCATTGTGATGGAATTGAACTTGGGAAAAGTATTGAGAAGTCCCACCTCATGGACTCTTTACCAAGCTGTCAGGAAGTTGTGTGTTTCTCAAACACATTACTAAATTAGGAGTATAGCACTTTTGACCATAGTCACAAATAATGCCTCTAGTGGTATAGTTGTCAAACTGAGCAGTATACTGCAGCCTCCACATAGACCCAGACTTGTCCTTCCCCACCTCCTTGCCTGCACTCTAGTTACACAGAAATTAGCCAAATGACCCCTCTTAGCTAAACTGAAATGAAAATTGCTATCCATTTTAGGAAATCATTCTGAATGCTCAAAAGGGGTAGAGGACCAAAGTACCACACTGCACACTCTCATACAGTGGAAAAAAATCCCAGAAATGAATATTTCAGAAATTAGAATTTGTAATTATTCTCCATGTTCAAGAGATAATAATTCTTCCCTGAAAAGAAGAAAGCATTTACATTCTGGGAATGCTCCCCACCTCTTGCATTTCATTTAACAGTCGTTTTAGAGGATCAAACCACCAGCCTTATTCATGGAAAAAAAAAAAAAACAACAAAACAAAAAGCAAATACCAATTTCTGCTGGAACTGCAATCTCTCAGCATATTTTTTCCCCTAAGTGACATGAATTTTGTGCCAGATTCTTGTAGATAATTGACAGATTTATGCATGTGCATAGTAGTTGGCTTGGTGCCTTTTCTCTCTTGTGAGGCAACGCTTCTAAAATGTCTTAAGGCTCAGCCAGAAGCTTCAACACATTCTCTAAGCAGGAAGTTGGGCTCATTGTAGTCTTAAAGTAAGCCTGCTGGTGAATGAAGTCATAGTGCTATGGAAGTGAGGCCACTGCAGGTGGGGAGAAAACGGCTGTTGTTTGGATGCTGGAAAGAGGTGGGTCATAAAGTCTTGGCTGAAAGACAGAGGTAAATAGTACCATAGCCCCAGCAAAGCAAAAAAAATATTACTTTCTGTTTTCCTAAACCATTCAGAAGTGATGGGTGTTAGCTTCGGTAGGTTATATAAATGCAAAATTATGTCACCTTTAAAAAGTCATTGCTTTATAATGAAATTAAAATACATAAGGCAGAGAAGTGATATGTAGTATGTTATCCACAGCTCAAGAATTATCAGAAGTCTTCTATCTACACAAAGATTTGGGGGTGCTATAACATGTTTGGGACATGTCCCTGAATTACTTACATAATTACTTCACTCATTTCACTTGACTCAGAATGGTCCAAGTAAACATGTATAGATTGATACCATTGTAATTGATGTTGATTCCTATTTAAGAGTGAATTAATAGCCTTTGTTAAGAATCTGTCTTGTTCATATTTCTTTTAACAATGTTGTCTTTCCTACTAGATTTATCAGCTTAAGGCTGGAGAGTATTTCTTCAATATGCCTAGAGCTAACTGAAGAAACAAGCCTACTGAAATGTTATATACTATGAATACTATGCAATGTTATATAGTCTTTCATCATAGAATCGTAGCTTTAGAACTGAAAGGGACCCTTGAGGCTCTCTAGTCTGAAACCTTTCGTTTAAAGATAAGGAAACAGAAACTTAATTAGGATAAGTGACTTATTTGAGTAAGCATCAGAGGTGGGATTCAAGCAACATCTGGTCATCTTTACTACAAATTCACATATATGGTCTTAAATATTAGGCAATAATTTTGTTAACTGAATGAAAGAACAAAATGCATAAACTCACAAAGAAAATGGGTAAAATTGTGTTTTTCATTTCCTTGACTTAACAATTTTATTGTATCACCTCTTAAAAATACTGCTTATATTCCACATCTAGTTTTAAAACATGCTTTACAGAAAAGCAACAATAATTGAAACTATCCACAGAGCTTCAGAAGAATCTACTCTCTTGAAACCATGAAAAAAAAATTACACACAGAAAGTACATGTGTGAAATTCCATAAAGTCCTGTTTGGTATTAGAATTGACTTTTTAGATCTTCCAAATAAAAGAGGCTCTAATTACATAAATGGATATGTATACATATATACATACACACATATACACATGTAAGTACCTGTGTGTGTGTGTGTGTGTGTGTGTGTATCTTAGGAGAGAGAAAGATAATGATGATGATGATGATGATTAACAGTGTCAGGAGTTGAATCCAGCCTTCATTCCCCTTTTAGTTCTGTTCCTGGCTTATATACTTCAAAATCATGCCCTTGCATCAGGTACCTTCATTTCCCTTTCCATTTCTTTTCCAGTTCCCTTCTGTGTTTTCTTTCTCCATTAGCATGTAAACTCCTTGAGAGCAGAAATTGTCTTACTTTTTTGCTTATATTTGTATCCCCATCACTTAGCACAGAGACTAACACATATTAAGGGATTAATAAATGTTTATTTCCTTACTTTAAGTCATTACTTGGATGAAATGGGAATTATCAACTCTCTTGGTATCAGTGTTGTGGAAGACCACCAGGCTTCACCATTTGCCCTGCCTCTATTTCTTTCACATCCCAACAACCACCATCTGACCTACTGATACATTTAAAGATTTCTGGGCCTTTCCATGAACAATGTTGCTGAATTCTTAGGACTTCAAAACCTTTCCCAATGTCCCATAAGTGAATTTCATTTTATGTTTTATTTTTTCCAATTAGAATGTGAGCTTCTGGAGAATAGGTATTATCTTTATTTTTTTTCCTTTCTACTTGTATCCTCAATGCAGTCTTTGGCATGTATTAAGTGCTTAATTAATTATTTTTATTCATTCATTCATTCATTTCTGGTTGATCAAGGAATGGATTCATAGCCAGGAATAATTGAATTTGAGTCCCAATTCTGAAATTTATTAGCTGTGTCACCATGAGCAAGTCACTTAATGCCTCTAAGTTCTAGTTTCCTGATTGGTAAAATAGGGATGATAATGCCCACAATAACAACATTGCAAGATTTTTGTAAGGCTCAAATGAGACAATGTGTGCAAATTTATTATAAACCTGAAAGTTTCATATATATGTAAATTAATTAACATTTATTGGGTGCTTACTATGTGTCAGTCACTATGCTAAGTTCTGAGGACACAAGAAAAGGCAAAAATATATTGTCTTTCTCCTAAGGAATTTATATTCTAATAGGGGAGAAAACATGAAAATAATTAGATGCATACAGAGTTATATAAAGCAGAGTAGGTGAAAGATATTTTAAAGTATAAGTATTGGCAACTAGAGTGACCAAGAAAGATCTCTAACAGCAAGTGAGATTTGAGCTGAGTCCTAAAGGAAGACAAGGAAACTTAAAGGAGGAAGAACATTCCTGGCATGAAAGAAAGCTGATACAAAAGCCTAGAGATGCGAGATGGAATGTCATAAGGGAAGAACAGCAAATAGGTCAATGTGGCTGGATTATAGGGTGCATGGAATGGAATAAAGTACAGGAAAACTGGAACTAAAGGAAGATGACAAATTATAAAGAGCTTTAAATGTCCAGCAGAAGGCTATATGTTTGATTTTGCTAAGTGATTAGCACCAGTTAATAATAAGACATTATTATCAATGTAGAAAAAAAGGGAAGAGGGTTCAGACATACTGAACTAGTAATCAGAAAAGTCAAGAATTGAGCCCAGGTCTCTTGACTGAGTCAATATACTTTCTCTATTAAACTATTTTGCCTTGCTAAACAACTTATTAATCAAATTCCCAAAGTGGTTAACATTTTCATTTATATTCATCCTGATTTATGTCCTGGAGTAAATTTTCATGTCTTGATTATATGAGCCTATGTCAAAAATTTGACTGCTAGAGCCTTTCACTAATGAAGGCAATATGGTAGCTCTAGTTTCCCAGAGGGCCAGTTAATGACCTTTGCAGATAAAAATAAAATATTCAGTTTAACTGATACTTTCACCACCTAGCACAGCATTTTGTAAAAGAAAGCCCTTTTTGGATGTGTTGTGAAAAGCTATCATCAATCCTAAGAAAAGCAACTGCAAAATACATATTTTACTGAAAATGGGTCAGTAGCATTTTCAAAGAAGAGATAATGTGTATGAATGCAACAAGACATTTTTCATATTACCTTGACTAGTATTACACAAAGTACACATTATCTATACCTATGCTTGATAGTTCATAATGATTTCATATAGTTTCAGAAAAAATTCAAGGCAACACTTGGTAGAAAACAATCATAAGCAATATTTATTTATGCAAAAGTGAGGTAATATGACACTATTTGTGTGAGGGCAAAAGTCTAATTTTGCATTCTGAGAAAGCAATAGATGAGATAAGTCTGCATCAGTGTTCTGAGATAGCAGTTGTTCTTTTCTATATGGAAAGTTTTTGAACTTTGGAGCAAATATGGGATAAAGACTACTGTAGTGTTCTGTGTTTCAAACTTTTGTCTGAAAATGGATGCTTGGAGAACTCTGAAGTTAATAACTGTGTAAATATGGATACCAGGACTACTTTGTCATTATAAGGTAAATGTAATTTACCTAAATATACCATGGAGATGGAAGTTGAGAATTTGGTTACTGATAAGTAAAAAATGAGGTCATTTAAACAAGGACCCAAATGATGAACCAAGAAGATAGAAAGGTAAAAGAACAAACTTCAGAGCTGGGTCAAAAAAGTAGCCATAATTCCCTATATTGTTACTTGCTACCAAGCAGGTTTGGCAGTTGGTCAAAGAGAAGTTGAAATTCTCTTTCTACTGCCACCTGTAAAAGCAGAAGACTTAAAAGAATGGAAAGCCTATACTATGTTTACTATTGCCCCTTGAATCAAGAGAATGTACATTATTTACTGTCATTTGCTGCTGAGACAAAAAAAAAAAAAACAAGAGAGAAAAGAAAAGATACCTTTCTGCTTTGCAATTTGTTTCTGCTGAGAGATGAAAGGGATGAAGAAGGATCCTGCCAAAGGTAGGAAGATGGAGAAGGTTTTGCCAACATTAGGATGAGAATCATGTTCTTTTCCTAAAAGAGCATAACACTGAGTTAAGCCTGGAGCTGAGGTGATGGATACTACAGTTGTTGTTGCATAAAAAGCCCAGCTGAGCAGAGGAGCAATTCAATCAATTTCAGTCATTTCTCAGTAGTGTCCCAAATCTTTGTGACTCCATTTCGGATTTTCTTGGCAAAGATACTAGATTAGTTGGCCATTTCCTTCTCCAGCTCATTTTATAGATTAGGAAGTGAAGTAAAAGGGTTAAGTGGTTTGTTCAGGATCACACATCTACTAAGTGTCTGAGGCTGGATGTGAACTTAAATTTTCTTGATTCCACACCCAGTGCTCTATCTATTGAGCCACTGAGTTCAGCTACCAGAGGAACAATTATCCACTGAGCTTACCTATCAGAGGAAAAACTTGAGAGCAAAACGTAAGAGAAGTAACAGTAGTGGATTAACTTACCCAGCTTAGACTCTATGCTCTGTGAAATGTTAGTCAAATACAACAAGGAAATTTTCAGTTTAGCAGTGAAAAAATGTTTGACACAGAAGTTACACTCATCAAGGACCTTTTTATGAATAATTCCTGAAATATAAAGAGGATATCACAGTCTATAATTCTAGAGTTCTGATTTGTCCTGCCTGTATTCTGCAAATTTACCTTTCTACCCTAGAATTTTAAGTATATGCTTATTGTCTCCAAGTATACTATGTTCTTCTGTGGAAGGATATGAGACTAGTAGGTTTTAATAGTTGCCCTTTCTTGGGGGAACCCAAGCCTGAAAACATGGGAAATAAATGTCGAGAAATGAACTATAAAAAGATAAAGAGTAAGATAAAAATGATTTCTCTTGAAAGGCTGGAGGTATTAATCGAGGAAACCACTACACTACACTGCAAGGATCAATAGTTTAAAAATCACTCCTTTCCCAAAAGCCCTTCAGGGTAGACAGTGCAATTGTTAATATTATCTTACACAATTCCTCAATGCACAATTGAGACTCAGCAATTAAGTGACTTGTCCAAAGGCATACAAGAGGTAGATAGTAGATCTTGAACTTGATCCCAGGTCTTCCAATTAAAAATCAAAGGTACTCCCTTTACAAAACAGTTTCTGTCTACAGATAGAATCACTGATCATATCTGTCTTTCTTAGCTTTTTGTTTGGAAAGTATTCCATTCATTTCCTTTGAGAAACACAAAGACAAGTCTTGATGAAGTATTTGAAGTGGAGGTAAGCTACTCGATGTCAACGTAGCTTTGGAAAACATCATTTGACTTCTTGGCACCTCAGATTACTGATTTGTAAAATGTGGTAGCAGGTCTAGATGATCCATACACTCCCCTTTTGTTTTAAATCTATGCTGACATAAAATTATAAAAATTGTAGTAAGTCCACATTTATACAGCACTTTGAGATTTACATAGCACTTTCTTAACAAAAATACCAAGGTTGGTAATATGCTACATATTATTCCCATTTTATAGATGAGAAGATTGAAGATGAGAGTGGGAAGTGATTTGTCCAAAGTTACACATTGTTTCTCTGGCATCCTATTGCTACAGATGAAAAGGAAGAAATTGGTCAATACATATAAAACAGTATGGAAGAATTCATGAAACTGAGAATGGGAGAAGGAGGAGAATTAAGTCTACTAATATCATCGAATTCAGGGAGCAAAGAGAAAAATGAAATCAGAAGGAAACATGGTAATAAATCAAAGGTAAATATAAGAAGAAAAGAAATGTGGAGCTAACAAAAATTATGGAGAACAAGAGATAGATAGTTCAGCAGAAACACATGGATAATTATTATTTTGCTAACGCATTTTAACTATTTCAAGGAAGAATTATGGTTGTGTGAAGACAGTAGTAAAGAACAGGAAATGACCAGAAACATAAGGAAGAATTTTAGAGAAGGACCAGAAGGAAGAGATGAACAAAAACTCTCATTTTTCTATGATGGGCAATCTTGATTCTATTATTCTGTGGCCTATTTAAAGAGATTATCATAATAAACATGAAGTGATAACACATATATTAATGAAAGCTGACAGAACTTGGTAGAGGTCCAAGGATCCAGCTGCAGCATTTTAAGTCCATGTTTGTGGATTATTTTTAAGGACTTTAGAAAAACTTCAGGAGACTATTCAATCAATTTAGTGTGCACCATTTCATGTTTTCAACTCTTAAGACTATTTCTTTGCATAGTGCCTTTGCACAGTGCCATATAACAAATAAAATCATCTGTTGTGAAGAATGGATATGGGATGATCTTCTTCTCATTTGCTTTTTTAAAGCATAATTCCACTTTTTAAAGTTTGTCTTTTACACTTGAGGACTAGTATTCTTTTTCTCAACTGTAAATTAAAATTATAGAGCACATTCCTTAAGTAGGAAAATGAAGAAAATAATTATGTTATATATATTATGTATTATTTAATATATTATATATAATTTATGTAATATATTAAAAATTATTTTAAAAAGACTTTCTGAGTGAGAATTTTTTTTTTCTAATTCATATATTTGGATAGAGAGAAGAACTAAACCTATGATTACACCGGTGTAGGGACCTTGGATATGTGGAAACTCCCTCTACTAATAATGATGATAATAGCTTACATTTTTATAACACTTTCAAAGATTGCAAAGTGCTTTATATGTTACCTTATCTGTTCTACAATAATCCTGTAAAACCAGTGTTATTACCAAGCCTATTTTTAAAGATGAAATAATCAAGATTGGGTGAGGTCAAATGACCTGCCTAGAGTCTTATACCCAATTAATATCTGAGGTAAGATTTGAATTCAAGTTTTCCTTACTTCTATGTGCTGTATTTTATCCATTAAACCACCTACTAATGCAAGTTAGTCTTTTCTTTCTAAATTATAGCCTTGAAAAATTACCTAAAGCAAAAGCACTGAGAAAGTAGTGATTTACCCAAAGTCACATAGAAAGTATGTAAGAGTATTTTTAATCTAGGTGCTCCTGGCTCTAAGGCTGATCCCCTATCCATTACTTTCTCTCACATTGGGATACGATCATGAAAATATTTTTTTTAATTATTTAACAACTTCAAAGGTTTCATCTTGGGTCAATCATGGGAGAGCATTATTAAGTAGTTTCTTGTTATGTTAACTCATATTCATGAGCCTTATGGAATCTGATAACTATACAATCCATCTTATAGATTTGTATTACTAGAATTTTTTATCACTTAGTGAACTCTATAGTCTACTCTCTATATTACTCATATGGTAGAAATCTACTGCTTCATATTGGTCTGTCTGATTATCATCTATCTATCAATCTATATCTATCCACCAATAGATCAATTGATATAAGATTCACTATATATTTACATTATTTGGATTGTAAAAATTTTGAGAACAAGGATCATACTCTATATTCTACAGCACCTGGTACAATGACTCACTTTTTTTTTTTTAGATCTAGATGTCTGAGCTCATCAAGTCCCCCTACCAAGGGATCTTGGTTAACTTGTCTATATTTTGATTTGCATTTCTCTTATTATTAGTGATTTAAATCATTGTTTAATATTGTTGTTAATAGTTTATAATTCTTCTGTTAAGAACTTTTTATTAATATCCTTTGACCACTTACCTATAGGGGAATAGTTTTTGGTTATATATTTGGTTATATATTTGGTTATATATTTTTGGTTATATATTTTGCTTATATGTGCATATACTTTTTCATATGGTTGTTAATAATTTGAATTTTTCTTTTGAAAACTGTTCATATCATCTGACCACTTATGTATGCAGAGTATGGCATATGCACATAAATGTATATTATGAATATATTCTTATATATGTGTGTTGTTTATCTCTCTTGGACACCCAAACTTTCTCTGAGAAATTTGATAAAAAAGATTTTTTTCTAATTTGACTACTTCCCTTTTTAACCTATATGCAATAATTTTGTACTGCACCTTTTCAATTCAATCTAGTCAAATTTTCTATTTTATCTTTTGTTACTCAATCTATCCTCATTGGTTAAAGACACATATCCTATCCACTTCTGTGAAAGGCATGTGATCTGATCTCTTCATGTTTGTGATATTAGGGCTCCATATCAACTTTGAATTTATTCTGGAATTTGGCATTCAATGGTGGGCCTAATTATTGCTAGAATACTTTCCAATTTTCCCTTTATTTTTTCCCTTTTTTCTTTATTAAATAGGGAGTTTTTTTCCCTAAGATTTATATTTTGGGGTTTCTGGAGGACTTGGTTATTGAGTTTGATTATTTCTGATTTTCCTTTCTCTATTTTGCTTCATTGATATATTTTCTATCTTTAACCATACTTACTGATTTGGATTACTGTTGCTTTATATTACAATTTAAGAGGAACGTATATTCTAATAGGCAGATTAAATAGACTTATATGGGCATATGTAAAACATCTCAGTTAATGTTGGAGTGGAAGGCAGTAGCCCCTCTTGGTACTAGGAAAAACATGATAGTGCCATCAGCAGAATATATTCTCAGAGACTTTACTGAAGGTAGTGAGAGGTTAAGTTGTTATTTAAGGTTACACAGTTAGGATATATTAAAAACAGGGCTTACATGCAGGTCTTCCTTACTGTAAGACTTGGCCTCTTTGTAGCCACTATTCCCTATCTCATGTATAGGTATAAAATAAATATTTGTTGATTAACTGATTAATTTAAAATCAAGTCAAAAGATATCATAGAACTACAAGATTATAATCAGTATGCATCCTGGTAATATTCCATTTTGCAGTTCCTAGTACAATAGAGAAAAGTATTAACATACTTTGCAATCGTTAAAAAGATGAAGAAATCCTTTTTATGTCTAACAAGGCGATAGGAAGTTAGGTGAGTATGGAAGCAAGAACAAAAGAAGATTTTTCATTGGGTGATTTTACATTTGCATTTTGGCTGCACCTATATAGTTATAAGATTCCCAGAATTCTGTCAGCCTCCAGACTAGCAGACCAGAACTGGAATGACTTAGATTAATCAGTTCATAGTTCTAAAACTGGAAGAGATTTTAGAGTCAATCCATTAAACATTTATCTTCATTTTGCAGATAAAGAAACTGAGGCACAGAGAGCTTAAGTAACTTGTCCAAGGTCATATAGGTAGTAGATGTTAGAAGCAGGATTCAAACCAAGTCCACTAATTACAAATCCAGCTTTCTTTCCACTCTATCATGGTCTCTCCCTAGAGATTAAAACATTTCCTGCAATCAGTGGCTCCTACAAACTCCACTGGCTTTCTGTGGGAGGGTAGAATTTGCCTGATTTCTTCATCTTTATGGCCACTGGCTTATGGTTTACCAATAGCTACAGTGAAGGGCATGATTAATAACATCTTGCATACATTTAGCTCAGGGAAAAGCTTCCTGTTACCTTTCATGCTTATGATGCAAAACCACCTCATTGAGTCATACTAATGCATGTCAGATGCTGTTCAAAAACTAGATTTATAGATTTAATAAAAGTTTATTAGGCATAAAAATGCCACTAATATAGGCCAGAGGGTAGAGGGTCTTAAGAAATGGCTAGAACATCATGCAAAGGTAGGACAATGCTCTGTAGTTTTGTAATATTTTATTTTTCTCTGTTTCATTCCTAGATTTCTCTTTATAATGCAAATATTTTCTTTCCTTCTAAACTAATTCTTTAAAAGCAGAAAGGCATGTTGATTTGGTGATTTCTGTTTGTTTGTTTTTTTTTAAGGGTGGGTAATGAACACAATCACATAAAGATTGTGAAGTCACACTTTAAATTTAAGGGGAAAAGTATCTTACTTTGGAATACTAAGGAATTACCATTATTTTAAGTATTAGAAAACAATGAGAATTTTAAAAGTATCAAGAGGGATCATATAATGGTGCACCCCAGCATGCATGTCACTCACATTATGTGAATATAAAAGTAGAAGTGTAGATTAATGAATGCAGGAAGAGGGAGTCTTAAATTTGCTTCCCAGAACATAGCCCAATTCAATAGCCCACTGAAGTGCACACAAAAGAACACTGCCATAAGAATTTTACAAAGTATCATAAAGAGAAATAGTCTCCCGAAAGGGGAACATTACTAGATCATACAAAATAGATTAGGCAGATATGAATTTTTCTTTACTGCGGAAATGTGACTTGGTTAGTTACAATGACAGCACTGAAGTCAGGAGTGCCTATGTTAGAAGATCTTTGGCAACACAGTCGCCAATACACAGATAATAACCGTGATATAAATGTGTCCTACGTGTATTGACAGCAAAATAAAAATAATGAATGGATAACTAGAATGGACAGCAAACATTTACATCACATACCTTTTGGAGGTAAGCATTTGGGGAAATCCAAGAGCTGAAAAGTAAAGTAAACTACATAATTGGAGCAAGAAACAAGGAAAAGAGAAATCAAACCAAATGGGGTACATTGTAAACCTGGGTAGGACAGGAGAATGAAAAGGTGCCAGCTCTCTACTATCAATGGCATGGGAAAGTCTTCGTGTGACCTTATGGTTAACTTCTTCTTTATGAACCAGAGCAGAAGGCTAACAGTACCTTGCAAGGCTGCTGTGAGAACTAATTAGATAACGTCATAATGTACACAGAGTTCCTTGGAGAAAGGCTTTAAATAAATGCAACATATTAAAAAAAAATTAGTGCACCGAGGCTCATTTGCTCCCAAAAATGACTGATGGGAATATAAAAACATATCACATCAGCAAGAGAGTAAAGCTGGAAGTTTAAAATTGGATAGCTCAAGGAGGCCTGCTCCTTTAAGACTAGTCTGTGGCCATGGTGACACTCAAAACTCTAAGACTCTAAACCTGGAAAAGAAAAAAAATAGGAAAAGCAGCCCAGGAAAATGAATTCAGCTAACAAGATCAGACAAGGAACTTAAATACAGTAGACAGGAAGCAGAGAGAAGAACAGGAATGAGAGCAAAAGCTTGCTGGCTGATTGGATACTGATCCTTCCAAATCAACCAGCTTAGAGTTCAGTTGAGTTATTGCCCAAGAGAGGGATTTATTTCCTGGCTTCATTCTGACTTTGCAAAGTGAATGGATTCTTAACTTACCAAGAGAAGGAGGAAGGGAGGTGAATCAAGTGGTTTAACTGAGGTAAGAATTGGGAATGTAGTCATTACTTCCAAGGGGAGGAAAATACACTTTATGTATAAGTATTTCCATCCTGCTCCACCCCCAACCCAAACCAATCTCCTCCCCCTCAAAACAAAACAAATTTACATAGTATGAAGATATATTTGCAAAGCAATTTTGGTTTCCATATGAATGCTTTTTTAATGCCATTTAAAATATTAGCAGCTTGGATATTTATTGTGCCTGATTTCTCTAAAATATTTTTGAGGTACAGAGTGTCAGGAAGAAAGTGTATGTATTTCCCAGCCTGCCCTGCAGCTTGAAGCACTCCTTTTCTTAGTATTATATGACGCTAAACATAATCATCTCTGGTTGTGACATGAATGAGGGGACATTTTTCTTTGTTCTCATAAAAAGAAGAGAGCTTACGAGCTTTTGGAGACCTCAAGGATGAAATGAACTGCTAAGAAGAGCTCTTCTAGGAATTTTTATAAGAAAAACTATGGCTATTTTACAGAAAGCAGAGATACCATGAAGGCCTCATTTACAGTTAAATCGACTATTTAAATTAACTTGGTTCCTCCGGCCTTAAGATTATGAGCTTGGCAGCAACCCAGGCAAATTTTTGAAAAACCTGACTAGACCTAAGTCCTCCTTTCATCAAAGGCTACAATTTTTTTTAAAAGTTCTATCAACCCACAATGATTTTCAATAGCTCTAATGTCACATACAGCATATACTATATATCTCAAGTTCTCCAGACTCACATGATACAGTCACATTTAAAATAAATAAAACTCATTTTTCTATCTGTGACATTAGATACTTGGAATGATAGCTCCTTGTTGATACTTCCTCTGCCCTGCCTTCTTTGAAATTACAATTATATAACTCTCCTACAACCTGGGAACAATCCTTTTCTGTCCTTTCTTGCCCAGTCTTTCTCCTCCTCTTTCTTCCCCTCCTCTTCCTCTCTCTACTCCTTTAATGTGGATTTCTTCAAGATTTCTAGGATAGTCATATATAGAGAGTTAGGGAAAAAAAACTTAGAAACCATCAAGAACCATTAGAGGCCAACCCTCTTGTAATATAGGGAAGAAAATGGAAGAAAAAAGAGGTTACATGACTTACTCAGTGGCCTATTTATTATTATTATTATTATTTTTAATATGGAATGCAATTCAGGTATGGACACCTAAAGGAAAGAGAATACGCATTTATATAATACCAATTATGTGCACTATGCTAAGTGCTTTATTAGAAATTTTACAAAGTTATAAATTGTATTTCATTAGATCCTTTCAACGATTCTGCTATTCTATTATTATCCTCATTTTACAGTTGAGGAAACTGAGTCAAACAGAGGTTAAGTGAGTTGTTCAGGGTCACACAGCTAATAAGTGTCTGAAGCCAGATTTGAACTCAAGATTTCTTGACTCCAAGACTGGCAATCTAACCATTATTTCACCTAGCTGCTTCAAGTTCTTTTGTTTGTTTGTTTGTTTGTTTGTTTGTTTTTCCCCTGCAACACATATACATGAATTTGAGTATACAACCCATACCTTTGTTTTTGTTTTTATTATTTATATAGTGCTTACTATGAGCCAGGCATCAAGCTAAATGCTTTACAATTATTGTCTCATTTGATCCTCATAACAACCCTAAGAGAGAGATGCTTTTATTTTCCCCACTTTACAAATGAGGAAACTGAGGCAAGTAGAGGTCAAGTGACTTGCCCATAGTTACACAGAGACTAAGTGTCTGAGGCTGGATCGATGGACTGTTAATACATAGGCCAAGATCTGAAATAACATCTTCTTGACTCAACTTCCAATCATGTATCCACTAGGTCATATTCTTTCCAGATTCTCTGAATTATGTCTGTGGTCCTTTTAAATTCTTACACTTTTATGGAGCTTATCAGCTCCTTTGGTTTTAATTATCACTTCTTTAACTATAAGTCTGAAAATGTACATCCTTTCCCATCTCCAATATATCTCCTGGACACTAGATCTGTATTTATAAATTGTATGCATATGTATATATGAGTATAGTATATTAATATATCTATGGGGCATATATCTATGTGTATGTATATGTATATATGTATATACACACATATATATACATTTATATAAGTATCTCTCTCCCTCTCTCTGTATATATACACACACATTATGTGTGTGTGTGTGTGTGTGTGTGTGTGTGTTTGATATCATGTACTCATCAAACTCTATTAAGTCAAGGACCAAAGTTAACCTAAAAGTTGGGCCCTAGTGTAGGATCCTTTTTTGTCACTAGCCCTGTGTTGTTCAACATTTTGTAAATGGTTTGGATATAGAAGGCGTGCTTGTCAAATCTGCAAATGACATGAGATGGGAAAGAATAGCTAACATGCTAGGTGACAGAAGCAGAATCCAAAAAGATCTGGCAGGCTGGCATGGTGTGCTGAATTGAAAAAGGAAGAAAACACACACACACAAAGGAATGTATAGAGATAAAAGAAATCAACTTCACAAGTACAAGATGTGGGAGGCATGACTAAATATTAGTTCCTGTGAAAAAGATGTGGAACTTTCAGTGGCCTGCTAGGTCATTCTGAGTCAACAGTAAAGCATGGAAGTCCAAAAATACTGATGATATCTGAGACTGCATTAAAAGATACCTGGACCTATAAATGAAAAGGCACATAATTTGAAAAAAAAAGAGACCAAAATGAGGTGCTTTTCACAGTGATAGATATGGGGTGAATTCTTAAACAAACAAGGTATAGAGGAGTTCATAAAGAATAAGACAGTTTTGATAATATAACATATACAGATACAGATTTATCATGAATAAAGTAAACAAAGAATTGAGAAAATTATAAAGTGAAGAAATATTTGCCTCAAATATGATTGATAAAAGTTTAATATCCAAACTACATAGAGAAGTGACTCACATAATATGAAGAATCGTTCCCTAACAGACAATTGGTCAAAAGATATGAAAAAATTTTCAAAACATTATTTGTAAATTATAAAAAAAAACATTTCCAAATAATGAATAGTAAGAAAAATGTAAAATGAAACATCTCTGAGGCTTTATTTTATTCAAATCGGCAATGATATATATATATATATATATATACATATGCCTATGTACATATACATGTATATATGCACATACATATACATGTGTATGTGCATATACATATACACACATATACATACACTTGTGTACATGCAGGTATATATACCTATATGTATGTACATGTGTGTATACACACAAACATATATGTGTATGCATGTGTGCATATGTATAGTGTGTGTATGGGTATGTGTATATACATAGAGGTATGTATATATGTATACACACATACATACACACATGTGTGTGCGTGTGTATGGTAACCGTTGGAGAAACTGTGGAAAGAGAAGCATGATGATGTGCTTGTTGATGGTGGAACTGTGAAGTGGTCATTATATTCTGGATTTCAATTTGGAATTATGCAAGAAAAGTTAATAAAATATCCTTGCATTTTGAAAGAGCAATCTCACTACTTGGCATATACTCCAAGGATGTGATGGACAAGATAAGGCCAGGCAACAAGTATTTATTAAATACTTAATTTATGCCTAGCAGTGTGCCGAGACCTGGGGACAACCATAAGCAAAAAGAATTACAGTACCTGACCTTAAAGAGTTTATACTCTAAAGGTATATGACAATACAAAAAAAAAGTTGTGGAGAAAATAGCAATGGGGGTATTAGCTTGCGCATGGTGGTAAAGTCACAAGTAGAGATGAAAAGAGAATAAAACATGCCCATGCCTAAAATAGAGGTCCTGGGAGGAATTTACCAACAAGATTAAGATGGAAAGGCAATGGAATATTCCAACATGAAGAGGCCCCCTCGTAATAAGGAAAGTTCCAGAGTGAGAGGTCAACTAAGGCATGACAATAAATTCCTCACAGTCAGATACAGATTTGGGAGGGGAAAAAGCAAAGGCCAAATATATAGCAACCTATTTATAGCATAATTCTTCATGGTAGCAAAAAACTAAAAAAACAAATTAATGTCCTTAACCTTCAAGAAGCTTACATTCTACTAGGGAACTAACATATACGTAGATCATGTAATCATAGATTAAGATTGGAAGGAACCTTAAATGTCATCAAGTAGAAATTCCTCATTTTCAAAATGGAGTGCAATTAGAATGTAAACCTTAATCTTCTTCCTATAAATAAAGAACTCCTTCCAGTACAATGTATGTATATATTCTAGTATATGTATTTATATATTTAAACCCATATGTGCATACACACACACACACACACACACACACACACACACATATATATGTATGTATTTATGGGGTATTAAGAGAGGACTAGCACCTCTATTGTGAAGGCTTGTCAAGCCCTTTTCAAGGATGCTCATCCACCTTTGGTGTCTACCTTTCACACAATTCTCACATAGGGCTCCAAAAAGCTATATCATGCACAATAGCCACACCCAGGTAAAACCATCTAAATGAGTTTGAGGGAGGCCTCAAACCTGTTGGTGAGTTAGGAAGATGTCTTCACCAAGCTTGTGAAGGGCAGAATAGGCAGATAAGATTAATTTGTTTCAATGTCCATGAAGCAGGCTCTGTGGAGCACATAGAACTTGGTTAGATATTGAATATGCCATCACCAGACGTCCTGACTTTTCTCTTGCCACTGGCCTTTGATGTTTCTGTAAAAGAGAGTAAGGCTGATGACTTTGTGCAAGTCTGCCTCACATAAATCCAATTCATGTTCAAGTGAAGTCATTACTCTATGATGTCATGGTCCTCTTTGAAAATGAAGAATAAAAAATATATAAGTATAAACACACATCTATAGACTTGTGTGTATGGAGGGAGAGAGAGAAGAAGGGAGGGGGGGAGAGAGGGAGAGAAAGGGAGAGAGAAATTATAAATATAAAGTAATTTGGGAGATGTTTTTTGTTGTTGTTGAGTCATTTTACATTCATGTCCAACTTTTCATGACCCCTTTGGGGTTTTCTTGGCAAAGATCCTGGAGTGGTTTGCCATTTTCTTCTCTAGTTCTCTTTACAGATGAGGAAACTGAAGCAAACAGGGTTAAGTGACTTACCCAGAGTCATACAGCTAGTAAGTGTCTGAGGCCAGATTTGAACTCAGGGACGTGCGGGAACTCTAGGTCTGTTGCTCTATCCATTGCATCACCTAGCTGCCCATGGGAGAAGGAGAGATCACCAAAAACTGAAGAGAATCAAGAAGGGTCTCCTTTGGGAGGTCACACCTAAAGGAAATTAAAGATTTTATAAGAAACATATGGAGAAGAAGAGAATTCCAAGCAGGAGGGATTGCCTACAGAAAGATGTGGAGCTAGAAAATGGAAGGGAGTATCTGTGGAATAATGTGCAAGCCATTTTTCCTGCAGTGTATAATATTCCTAGAAAGATAGGTTTGAACCAGATTCTTAAGAGTTTTAAATCCCAGACAAAGGAATTGGTATTGTATCCTAGAGTCCACAGAAAGCCACTGAAACATCTGTTCAGCAACAATAGTATTGCTTCTTTGTGATCACTAAAGACATCTAGGATGGTTTTCTCATACATAGGAGACATTGGAAACACAAGTAACTGAATTCTAAGTTTTCTTGATGTCTACTTTATCTTAATAATCTAATGGACAACTCTTTTATCTGGAGGAAAAATATCAAAATTTTCTGATAGATCCATATATGTCATGAAGTTACCTCAACTTGACTAAGTATCATAGTATACCAAAGGATTACAAATCCCTCTCTTCTCTGAAACTCAAATCATTAAAGGACTTGGAGCTGGAAAAAAAAGATTTTGAGGTGGGGAAGGAGTAGTGGTGGGAAAGAAGGAAATATAATGTTGGCACTTGGGTAGAATATTTTCACACTCAGAGTCAGCAGGAATGATAGAGGATTTTTTTTCAATTCAGTCTCAATTTGGCTTCCTGGAAAAGCCTGCTTAAAAGGATCAAATGTACACAGAATATATAAGAAAAGGGACCTAGTTTGATCTGTTGCAGCATGAGGAAGAACTCACAATGATATTTCACATATAAACTCATTCCAACAAATCAAGCACTTTATAGGGAAAGGGATATTTAATTTCCAATCTCGTTAAAGAGATGAGAAAGTGGATCAGCAATCCTTCATTTACAGTTAGATGTGATACTTTATGATTCACGTTGAGCTCTTTTCTCCTTCTGACAATTTACAAGACTGTATATGAGATGACCCTACCCTGACACAGATGTTACCATACTTTTCTTGTGAACAATGTGGACTAACCCTAAAATAAATAAACTTGTGGAGGAAATATGCCAGGTAATCAGAAATATTTTTATGATTTCTCTTCATGTGACCCAAAGATATGTCTTCTGGGAATCAATCTGGGAAGATAATTGTATAAACCTGTCAAACCCATATATTACTTTTAGTGGTATTGGCTAAAACCTGTACAGAATGCTAAACACCTGCAACACAGATAGAGTGTTAACTAAGCATTCTTGGAGTCTGATGATAAAAGACTTTCTCCCTGAAGAGCAAATTACCTAGTGGACAATAGAAAGCAAAGAAACATTCAAGGATAAGTGGTATTTAGTGCTGCAATATCTGCAGGAAGAAAACATCAAATTTTTACTGTCTTAATGGCAAACTCTGCAGACTTTTACTTTCCTAATCCCATGTAAGCCATGTTATATCTTTGAATATGCATCTGTTTACCACTAAGCATTCTGTGTAACCTTTCCCAAAAAATCACTAAGTGTATATTTCTCTGGACTGAAGATGCTTAATACGATGTACAAGGGAGTTTTTAATTAGAAAAAAAAGCACAATTTAAACCTATATGCTTCATGGGATTTTTCTTTTGGAGGTTTCTAGTCTGAACCATTTCTTTTGCTATATAGGCACAGCCAGTCTCCAGAGTACAGGTAGTTCAACTTGAAATCATTGGCAGTTTGGAGCTGGGAGCCAAGATGTTAGAGAAAAGGAAGAAACTTGCCTGAGCTCTCCCCAAAACCCTTCAGAACATTTTTAAATAATGCCATAAAACAATTCCTGTAGTGGCAGAACCAACAAAAGGATATGGCAAAATAATTTTCCAGCCAAAGACAATTTAGAAGGTTTTCAGGAAAGGTCTGTCACACCTGGGTGAGAGTGGAGCAAAGTACAGCACGGGGTGTACCAGAGCAGACTAGGTCACAGCAAACCAGGCGCAGGTCTTGGGAGGCACTGACTAAGAGGCAGCAGCATCTACTTCCAGAGTTCTCGGCCCATAGATGGTAAGGGGGTTGAACAATGAGTCAAAAGGACCAGACAGAGGTCTCTTTGCTGGCACTGAGGGCAGAAGAACATTGTTATTCTGTCCATACTCAAATCTGGGTCAGAGTCTTAGGTAAAAATCCCAGGGTGAGGAGGAGTACTAGCACACAAGAGCTTGCTGCCGCAATGGAGCAAATATCTTTGTCACAGTTCCAGGGAAGAAAAGAGTGCTTCTGGTCACTCCCAGACCAGAGCACAGAACAGGAGAGTCGTAAACACTCCTTAGATAATACCACCTTGGAAGAACTGAAAACGCACAGGTCCTTAAAAGCATCTCTGAAAAGAGCTGTGCAAAACCTCTGAAGCTTGGGACAGTGTACCCTCCACCCTGGAAGAATAGCCCCACCTCAACCAAAAGTTAGAAGTTAAGAAACAGACTGGGAGAATGAGCAAACAACAGAAAAATAAATCTGACCACAGAAAGTTATTGTGACAAGGAATGTCAAAACACACACTCAGATGAAGATGAAAAAAGTCAAACATCTAAAGCTTCCAAGAAAAATATTGATTGGTCTCAGACTATGAAAGAGCTCAAAAAGGATTTTGAAATTCAAGTAAGAGAGGTAGAAGGGAAAATGGGAAGAAAAAATGACTGTGATGCAAGAAAATAATGAAAGTCAACAGCTTGGTAAAGGAGATGCACACACACACACACACACACACACACAAAATAATGAAGAAAATAACACCTTAAAAAACAAGGGTAGGACACATGGTAAAGGAGGTACAAAAAGCCAATGAGTAGAAGAATGACTTGAAAAGCAAAATTGGCCAAATGAAAAAAGAAGTATAATAATTTACTGAAGAAAAAAAATAAAACTCCTTAAAAAGTAGAATTGGCTAAATGGAAAAGGAAGTACAAAAGCTCACTGAAGAAAATAATTATTTAAAAATTAGAATTGAGCAAATGGAAGTTAATTAATTTATAAGAAATTAGCAAACAATAAAACAAAAAAATAATTAAAAAAATACAAAATAATGTGAAATACCTTGTTGGAAAAACAACTGATCTAAAAAAAAAAAATAGATCCATCAAAGATAATTTGAAAATTATTGGACTACCTGAAAGCCATGATCAAAAAAAGATCCTAGACATCATCTTAGAAGAAATTATAAAGGAATATAGCCCTGAGGTTCTAGACACAAAGGGTAAAATAGAAATTGAAAGAATCCACTGATGTCCTCCTGAAAAAGATCCACAAATGAAAACTCCCAGAAATATTATAGCCAAATTCCAGAGCTCCCAGGTCAAGGAGACAATATTGCAGGCAGCCAGAAAGAAACAATTCAAATATTATGGAAACACAATCAAGATAACACAAGATTTAGCAGCTTCTACATTAAAGGATCAGTGGGCTTGGAACATGATATACCTGAGGGCAAAGGATTTAGTATTACAACCAAGAATCACCTACCTAACAACACTGCATATAATAATATAAGGAGAAAAAATGGACATTGAATGAAATACAAGACCTTCAAGTATTCCTGGTGAAAAGACCAGAGCTGAATAGAAAATGTAACTTTCAAATATAAGACTTAAGAGAAGCATAAAATGGTAAACAGAAATGGGAAATCATAATGGACTTAATAAGGTAAAACCAATTTACATTCCCACATGTGAAGAGGATATTTGTAACTCATAAAAAACTTTATTTATTAGGGCAATTAGAGCATGTATAGGTAGAGGGCACAGGGGTGAGTTCAATATGAAGGGATAATATCTAAAAAAAATATTAAGGAGTAAGAAAGAGGAAAGCACTGGGAGAAAGGTAAAGGGAGGGGTAGAATGGGGTAAATTATCTCACACAAAGAGGCAAGAAAATGCTTTTACAGTGGAAGGGAAGACAGGGTATTTGGGGTGAAATGAGTGAACCTTACTCTCATCAGAATTGGCTCAAACAGGGTGTAGAAATCTATCTTACCCTGAAGGAAAATAGGAGGGGAAAGGCATAAGAGAAGGAGATGGTGATGATAAAATGGAGGGTAGATTGGGACAGATGGTAGTCAGAAGCAAAATACATTTGAGGAAGGACAGGGTGAAAGGAGAAAGAGAAAAGAATAAAATGAGGGATAGAATGGAGGGAAATATATTTAGCAATCATAGCTGTGAAAAAAAAAATTGAGGGGCAGCTAGGTGATGCAGTATATAAAGCACCAACCTTGGAGCCAGGAGGACCTGAGTTCAAATTTGGCCTCAGACACATAATACTTCCTAGCTGTGTGACTCTGGGCAAGTCACTTTACCCCGACTGCCTCACTGAAAAAAAAACAAAACAAAACAAACAGAAAAAAAAACTGAAGTGATCTTATCTGATAAAGGCCTCATTTCTCAGATAAACAAAGAACTGAGTTAAATTTATAAAAAAAACAGGAGCTATTCCTCAACTGACGAATGATCTAAAGATATGAACAGTTTTCTGATGAAGTAATCAAAGCTATCTTTATCCATATGATAAGGTGCTCTAAATTGCTATTGATTGGAGGAATGCAAATTGAAACAATTCTGAAGTACTACCTCATACCTATTAGATTGGCTAATAGGACAGATAAGAAAAAAGACAAATGTTGGAGAAGATGTGGGAAAAATGAAACAATGCATATTGCTGATGGAATTGTAAACTCATTTAACCATTCTGTAGAGCAACTTGGGGCTATGCCCAAAGGGCTATAGAACCATGCATGCCTTTTGCCTTAACATTGCCAAGGTCTATATTAAAAAAAAAAGATAAAAAGCAAAGGGGGAAAGGACCTGTGTATACAGAAATATTTATAGCAGCTCTTTTCTGATGGCAGAATGCCCATCAATTGGGGAATGTCTGAACAAATTGTGCTATGTTAGTATGATGAAATTCTATTGTGCTGTAAAAAAATGATGAGCAGGATGCTCTCAGAAAAACCTAGAAAGACTTACATGAGCTGATGCAAAGCGAAATGTACTGTGTACAAAGTGACAGCAATATCATAAGATGATCAGCTATGAATCAGTTAGCTATTCTCAGCAATACAATGATCCAAGACAATTCTGAAGGACTTATGATGGAGAAAAACTATACATCCTCAGCAAAAGAACAGATAGTGTCTGAATACAAATTGAAGCATACTTTTTTATTACTTTATTTTTGAGGGTTTTTTGGACCATATTTTCTTTTTCAACATGACTAATATGGGAATATGTTTTGCATGGCTATACATGTATAATCTATATTGAATTGCTTGCCTTGTCAATGAAGGGGGTGGGCATGGAGCAAGGGAGAGAATTTGGAACTCAAAGTTTTAAAAACAAATGTTAAAAATGTTTTTATATGTAATTGTGAAAAATAAAATACTAAGAATTAAAATAAATTAAGAAATCATTGGCAATTTTAACTATATTATAGAACTATTCAGGACCATGCTAATATAGATCAATGATGACTATAGTAAAAAATAAATAAATAAGATATAAGGACCATAATTTTCAAATGAATTTTTTTCTTGTAACTTGTGCATAGATGTATCCTAAAACCCATAGATTAATCAAATATTAGAACTGGATGAAACCTTAGAAATCATCTGGTCCACCTGTCTAATTTTACAGATGATACCCTAAGAAGAAAAATGCTAACTCAGGGTCACACAATCAAATTAGAAGCAAAGTTAAATCTCTGCCACTGGTGAGTTTCATTTCTTTGCTCATGCTTTCTGTTTCCGTGAGGCCTTAATCAAAGGTAAGAGAGAATTCTTAATGTATTTCAATTCAATTACAAATACATACATGAAAACATAAATAGATACCCATTCAAATTGAATTGTTGGGAAATTTTCTTCTGGATTATTATAAAAGATTGAGGATTTTCTATCAGCACTTTTTTTTTTTGAGATATTGTGTTAGTCTTTTTTTTTTTCTTGCTTTCACTTTTTTTTTAACTTCAACTTTAGGTACTGCTCTCCTGACTTTAAAAACTATTTATATGTTTCATTTTCAATCAATTAAAGGAACATTACCTAACATTTATGCTTGACATGAGAGCAAACCCAGTAGCCCAACCACATCATTTTGCAGCCTGTGCAATGGGCAGTTTCAATGTATCTAAGAAGTGCCAAATGGTCATCTTTCCATGGCATTTTAACTGGTAAGTTAAATGTCAGAAGTTTGTCATATAAATTCTCACAGATATACTCAAAATATTTATCATCCTTAGGTCATGTATTGGAAGAAGTAATCACAGGAGACCAGTCTTTGAAGCAATGTCTTTGGTTACTAAAAACATCATTTGCAGGAAAGGTGGTACTTCCACAATAAAATGAAAAGTCTGCCAGTGTCACCCACTTCTTTTTTTTTTGATTCAGGTTTTTTTTTTAAATATATATTGTCCTTCTTATTTGGTTTTATTTTTTTTTAAATATAGGTTATTTCTGTGCAGTTATGCAAAACACTTCCATAGTACACATGCTGTGAAAAACTAACTCTATTTCCCTTAATCCTATCCCACCCACCCCCATTTATTCTATTCTTTCTTTTGACCCTGATCCTCCTCAGAAGTACTTGCTTCTGATTAGCCCTTTTCCCAATCTGCCCCCCTCTCTATCATCCCCCTACTCCCTTGTTCCCTTCCCCTCCCATTTTCCTGTAGGGTAAGACAGATTTCCATACCCAATTAAGTGTGTATGTTATTCCTTCGTTAAGGCAAATCTAATGAGAATAAGATTCACTCATTCCCTCTCACCTTCCCCCGTTTCCCCTCCACTGTAAGACCCTTTTCTTTTGAGTTTTTTTTTTTTTGGAGATAATTTACCCCATTCTACCTCTCTCTTTCTCCTTCTCCTAGTATAATCCTCTCTCACCCCTTAATTTTATTCTCCAGATATGACCCCTTCATTTCCAACTCACCCTATGCCCTCTATCTATCTATCTATATCTATATATATATGTACATGTAATCTTTTCCCCTCCAACTACCCTAATACTGACAAAGGTCTCATGAGTTACAAATATCATCTTTCCACACGGGAATGTAAACATTTCAACCATAATAAGTCTCTTAAGATTTTCTCTTTCCTGTTTACCTCTTCATGTTCCACTTGAGTTTTATATTTGAAAATCAAATTTTCTATTCAGCTCTGATCTTTTCATCAAGAATGCTTGAAAGTCCTCTATTTTACTGAATGACCATTTTTTATCCCTGCAGGATTATACTCAGTTTTGCTGGGTAGGTGATTCTTGGTTGTAATCCTATCTCCTTTGCCCTCTGGAATATTTTATTCCATGCCCTGCAGTCCCTTAATGTAGAAGCTGCTAAATCTTGTATTGTCCTGATTGTGTTTCCATAATATTTGAATTGTTTCTTTCTGGCTGCTTGTAATATTTTCTCCTTGACCTGGGAACTCTGGAATTTGGCTACAATATTCCTAGGAGTTTTCCTTTGAGGATCTCTTTCAGGCAGTAATAGGTGGATTCTTTCAATTTCTATTTTGCCCTCTGGTTCTAAAATATCAGGGCAGTTTTCCTGGACAATTTCTTGAAGGATGATGTCTAGGCTCTTTTTTTGATCATAGCTTTCAGATAGTCCAATAATTTTTAAATTCTCTCTCCTGGATCTATTTTCCAGGTCAGTTGTTTTTCCAATGAGATATTTCACATTGTTTTCTAATTTTTCATTCTTTTGGATTTGTTTTACAGTGTCTTGATTTCTCATAAAGTCACTAGCTTTCAATTGCTGTATTCTAATTTTTAAGGAAGTATTTTCTTCAGTAATCTTTTGGACTTCATTTTCCATTTGACCAATTTTGCTTTTTAGGGCATTCTTCTCCTCATTGGCTTTTTGGACCTCTTTTGCCATTTGGGTTAGGCTATTTTTTAAGGCGTTATTTTCTTCAGTATTTTTTGGGGTCTCCTTTAGCAAGCTGTTGACTTGTTTTTCATGATTTTCTTGCAAAACTCTCAGTTTTTCCTCTACTCTTACTTGCTTCTCAAAATCCCTTTTGAGCTCTTCCAAGGCCTGGGACTGATTCATGTTCTTCTTGGAGGCTTTGGATGTAGGAGCTTTGGCTTTGTTGTCTTCTTCTGGTTGTATGTTTTGATCTTCTTTGTTACCAAAGTAAGATAATATAGTCTGACTCTTTTTGTACTGCTTACTCATGATACCAGCCAATTACTTGAGTTTTAAACTCTTTGTTAAGGTAAAAGTCTGTTTCTAAAGTGGAGAATGTACTGTCCCAAGCTTCAGGGGTTTGTACAGTTGTTTTCAGAGGTGCTTCCAAGGACCTGTAAATTTTCAGTTCTTCCAAGGTGATATGATAAGGAGTGAAGTGTTTCCTCTCCACCACCACATCAAGCTCCACCGCACCAGCACTCCTTCTCACCCCAGAACTACCCCTCAAAACTGTGACCCAGATCCAAACACTGGTAAAGCAAGAGATTCCTGCCTCAGCACTGGCAAAAAATCTCTTCAATCTCCCTCTGATCAGCCACTGGATTCCCCCTCAGTCTGTGGGCCAGAAACTCAGGAAACAGCCCTGGCTCTGGGCCGTACTTGAGACTTGTGGCTGAGACCTAGCTCCTTCTCTTACCACAGTCACAGACTTTTCCCACTGACCTTCTAAGTTGTCTTTGGCTTTCAGGGGTTGAGAAGTCTGGAAACTTCCACAGCTGCCCACAATTCAGTCCTCTGAGGTCTGCTCCAGGTTCGCTGTGGCCTGCGTGCCCACGCTGAACTGTGCTCCTCTCCCCGTCTGGTGTTCTATAACTTTCTGATCAACCATCCAGGCTGTCTTTGGCTGGAAATTTGTTTTGCTCTGTCTTTTTGTGGGTTCTGCTGCTTTACAATTTGTTTAGAGCCATTTTTTATAGGTATTTGGAAGGGTTTGGGGAGAGAGCTCAAACAAGTCACTGCTTTTCCTCTGCCATCTTGGCTCCGCCCCCTCTGTGTTAGTCTTTATGAACACATTTTCACCTAGTTTCCCATTACCCAATGATATATGTAGAAAGATTATTATTGTTCATCACTCTCTAATAATAAAATGAATTCTTTTGATAGATTTGTATGTTGAGGGATGGGGCAAGTATCTTCTTTTTAGCCTAATAATGACATGTTAGGCTTTTTACCATTTTAGTTATATTTCAAGAACATGGTGCTGAAATTGTTTTGTATGGCATGTAGGCAATAAAACTCAAGAAAAGAGAGCATCATTATTATAATTTTATATTCCATTTTTGATAAGAGCTTATATCAAGCCAGCTTACATCTACGAATTTACAAAATGATTTGAAAACATCATCTCATTGATGTTTACCACAATGCTTTCGAGGAGGGTGGTTAATGCAAGTATAAATATCCCTATTTTATAGATAAATAAATTGAGGCCCCAAGAAACTAGGTGGTTTGCTCAAATTTTTGACACTAGTAAGTGACTGAGCAAAGGTTTCAACCCAGCTCTCTGATGCCAAATCCACTATGCTTGTTGTTCCCACCCAGGGGACTTTGTAGTCATAATCCTTGTTTCATTTGAAAGATTTTTTTTAAACACTCAAAAAAAAATTGAGTCAATGCCAAGAGAACACAGAATTTCCATAAAAATAACTTTTATGATGCAAATACTTTTTTTGTGAAAGTTATTATTTGTGTCTAGAATTCTCCATGCTGAAAGCCAATTTTAGGTATATTTTGCTTCATGGGATAAGATCTACTTTTTCACATTTTAAAACTTAAGAGAATATTTGGATATCCTTCAAAATGAAAGGTTCTTTGTAAAGATCTAGCTGATGTATCCATTTCAGTTATAGAAAAAAACAGATAAGTTTTTGCAGCTATTCTGCTGTCCTCAAGCACTAAAATGAATCAGGGATTTGTGGGATATACATTACCCTACATTCTTTTACTCAGATGATCTATGTGTAAGATGACATTGGACATAGAAAAGATTTGTGACAAGGATCAGGGTGGGAGCAGAATGGTAAAGTCAAAAGAACTCTAGATTTTGAATCAGAAGAACAAGGTTCAAGTCCTCCTAACTGTTGCTTTCTGAATTCTATCTGGCTGTTCAACCTCAGGGACTGCTCTCCTCCCTTAAATCACAGTTAGGGCTCCAAGCCACATTGTCCCGAAAATGTTCTTCTCCCTATAGTACTGCACTCACCAAGGGTGTGCTCACTCCTTCTTGCCCACAGCCACAGCCCATGATCACTTCTGCTCAGCTGTCCTAGGTTTGGCTTCTGGAAACAGCAAGTAGTCCTTTAATCTTCCCCCACTCAACTGCCTGTTGCTTCCCAGATGAAAGTCTGTGAGGTAAAAGTTTCTGAGGTGAAAGTTCCAGAGGTGAAATATCTTGAGGCCTAGTCTGCTTCCCTCAGGGCCTACTGCTTGTTGATTCAATGGAGTCAGTCTAGAAGTGTCTACACTTCACTCAGTCCAAACCTCAATCCCTGGAGGTCCTGTCTTCTCTGAGGTCCTATCAAAATATCCTAGGAGGACAACTGCTTTACTTTTATGAAAATCAACAAATCAGAAAACGTAGCTAAAGTAGTTTGTCACTATAAACCTTTTAGCTATCATAATATTTTTCATAAACAAACATTTATTAAGGATCTCGTGGACTAAGGGCAATATAGGATGTATAATATCATGCTGGCAAATAATATCTTCTGCCCAAGGTACTCAAAGTACTTTCATGTCTATTATTTCATTTCATCCCAAGTGTTAATTTTAAAAAAAAAAGACTTTAGAGGAACAAATTAGCTAAATAATTACTTAAAATATTTGATGTGGAAGGATATGGTGGGAAAGGCAGTTCTATTCTATTGTATAGTGACTAACATGTTTAATTTAGACTGAGGAAGAGCTAGATTCAAATCTGATCCCTGAGCAAGGCAATTAATTAATACTTCAGGCAACTCCTTAGGACTTATTTACTAAGTCACAGTGAGACTTTGATCTCTTCTAGACTGAGAAATTAGAGGTCTTTCCCACCTGTATGGTGCTACAGCCTACTTCCATAGCTTTTAATTTCTTCTATCATGAAGCTCAAGGGTTGAACTATAGGCTGCCCTTATAGGACTTTTGTGACTATCACCTTTTCTGTCATCTTCGAGTCCTCTCCTTCAGATCTCTCTGAAATGGTAACAAGGATTTTCACTTTCTTACTGCACAGATCCTTGAAACCAGCAAAAAAGCCTTTTGGCTTATTAAGGGATTTTTGTTTTCTTTTGACTGTGAATCATTACAGGAAAATACATTGTTTAAAAAGACAAAGGAAAAAGTTGATGTAAGCATTTTGAGGGATACATCCAACTCTGACTTTGCATACCTGGCTGCCATCAAAGGGAGGGGGAGATGACCCACGTGGAGCGGTTTCTGTGCTAAGCCTGAGAGAGGCCCCGGCCTATCAATAGAGCAAAGGGGAGCTACACCTGATCTTTTATCTGACAGTAGGCAATATAAGAGCCAGCAGATGGTTTCAATCCATTATTGGTAATAGTTTCTGCATATCTAAGCACTTCAGTTCACTGAGGTTATCCAGTGTAGCAAGAATGAGTCTGGACTACACATGCAGAATAATTGTCTGGCAAGACTATAGGATTTAAAGGACACTTGTCCCTGTGGCTGCAAGTAACCTGTTCTTCATACAATCATTGTGGGAGCTATTTGTGTTCTGATCAGGCTGAGGGGACTTAATGATTGGTTCAGGACATGTCAGTTTTCCCAGAAATGAAAGTCCCGTTATAAAACCAAACTATAATAGATGTGTTTTGAGGGCTAGACTAAACTATCTTCAGGGTAACCTTTTCTTTGTCTAGGTACTGGAAGTTTAGTGGTATATGCTGAAGTGGAGCTCACAGACTACTGTTTAAAGCAGAGATGCCAATTTTAACTAGTTATCAGTAGGAATGGAAGAAAGAAAACAGCCAACTATGACAAATACCGGCCTCTTCCATGAAAAGATATTTGAAACTAGGACTGTACTTGTCTTGGTGTGCCCATTCTTTTCTGACTCAACCCATTCTCCAGTGTCTTGACCCTGAAGCATGTCATATCCATACACAAACATACGTATGTATGTTATATATTGGTTGGTTGGTTGCTCTTCATTCCTTTTTTTTTTTTTTGAGGCAATTAAGATCAAGTATCTTGCCCAGAGTCACACAGCTAGTGAGTGTTTACTGTCTGAGGCCGAATTTGAACTCAGGTTTTCCTGACTCCAGGGCTGGTGCTCTATCCACTGCGCCACTTGGCTACCCCTGTTGTCCTTCAATCTTGAAGAGAAACAAAATGACATCACTATACTAAAGTCAAGTTAGAGCATGTTTGATAGTGGCTGATCAAACTAATATGAGCTCAGAACACTCTACAAGTCAGGCACGAATATTCTGTGTGAACATTTGGGGTGAATTCTCTAAATCTGCACACTACTCATTTCTTTTGAGCTATTTAATTCTGCTTTGCTCATAGAGCACAGTACCTTCTCTGATGTGGACATGCCATGCTGGGAGGTCCTGTGACAGTCTCCCATGTCACACAATTAGTTCCAAATTTCTTAAGAGAGACCGTGACAGTGTCCTTGTATCACTTTTTTTGATCACCATATGAGTACTTGCACTGCGTGAGTTCTCCATAAAATAGTCTTTTTGGCATACATTTTGCATTCGAACAATGTGACCAGCCCATCCAGAGGATACACGCGCATGTGTGTGTATATATATATATATATATATACATATGCATATATGCATGTACACACTTTCTCTCTACACACACACACACATACATATATATATATATAGATAGATATATATATATATATATAATTTCTGAAGAAATTTATTTCATTAATTGACTTACATGTGCATAGATAGAACAACTAGGTGGCACAGTAGATAGAATGCAAGGCCTGGAGTCAGAAAGACTCACCTTTCTGAGTTCAAATCTGACCTCAGGCACTTACTAGCTGTGTGACTCTGGGCAAGTCACAACCCTATTTTCCTCAGTTTCCTCATCTATAAAATGAACTGGAGAAGGAAATGGCAAACAACTCCAGTATCTGCCACGAAAACCCCAAATGGGGTCACATAGAGTTGGACATGACTGAAAAATGACTAAATAACAACAACATGTATAAATGCAAGTATAGGTACAGGTACTGGTATAGGCATGTACACATCTATACTGAATATCTGTACCTATACCTATACTTATACCTATATCTATGGTTCTATAATGTGTGGTACATTAGCCTCTGTAGCACTTGAAAGTGTTTACCACTTCCATCCGGATATTCTCTCTTCTCTGGGCTTTTCATGACACTGCTTTTCTGGTTCTCTTCTTATCTCTCTTATTTCTCCTTCTCTGTCTCCTTTTATCTTTCTTCATATATATCTATATTTATTTCTACATATACATAGATGTACACATACCCATACATATATCTATGCATAAGCAAGTAAGTATATACACATATCTATGAATAGATACTGGTATTAGTGTTAGTATAGGTATATGTATGTGTAAACATGTACATATAAACATGTGGACACATGAATATATGCTCATAGACATACATACTTTTATCTATGCATGTTGTTATTCAGTTATTTCATTCCTATCTAATTCTTAGTAACCTCATTTGGGATTTTCTTGGCAAAGATACTGAAATGGTTTGCCATTTCCTTCTCCAGTTCATTTTACAGATGAGGAAACTGAGGATAACAGGATTAAGTGACTTGACCAGGGTCACACAGTTAGTAAGAGTCTGAGACCAGATTTGAACTCAGAAAGTTGAATCTCCCTGACTCCAGGTTCAGCACTCTATTTACTGTGACACCTTGCTACCTTTATTAATTCATAGACATAGTCATAGAGATAGACATGAACATGTATGTGGGTGTATATATATACATGTACACATATGTATATGTATATACAATGGATGCTAATTCAAAAATGAGACATATCTTGACTTCCCTGACCTTGGGTTTTAATAGTTAGAGACAGCACATATAGAGGAATGGTGGCCATGAAGCAATTAGAACCAGAAGTCATTGAGAGAGTGAATAAATTCATAGGATAGTAAATGGATTGGCCCAGAAAAAAATAATATCATTGTTTTGAATACTATATGTACAACAAAAAGTAGAAAGAGGGAATGAGATGTGGTTAATGGATGGAGTATAAAGTAGATGGCAAGATGGGACAAAGACAACTGGTTGGATGGATTAGGTCTGAAGCGTAATTTGGGTCTCTGCTAGATGTAATGAGCTAAGTAAATTTGTACTCATTCAATCCCCAATCAAGATAGATCAGGTGAGCTATGGAAGTTCCAAAATTGAAGAGATTAAGTTTTCCATGGACTTGCACATAGACTCTGGAGGTCCAGTGTGGAGGTCAAGATGGGGAGAAGCAATACAGATTATAAGATTGCTCAGGTATGTGGCTGAATTTGATAGATGTGATAAAAATTGACTGTTTTGAAAATCCCATGAGATAATGTCATCCAGTCAGTCCAATAAGCATTTGTTAAATGCCTACTATATGCTAAGCACTGTACTAAGTGCTAGGGCTACAAAGAAAGACAAAAAACAGTCACTGTTATCAAAGATAGACTAATGTTACAACATTAGTTGTACAACATAGTCTACAGTGTAGACTAATGTTACAACATGGGAAGGAAGGAAGGAAGGAAGGAAGGAAGGAAGGAAGGAAGGAAGGA
>NW_020954596.1:71639838-71680214 GCF_900497805.2 Vombatus ursinus | reverse complement strand
GGAAGGAAGGAAGGAAGGAAGGAAGGAAGGAAGGAAGGAAGGAAGGAAGGAAGGAAGGAAGGAAGGAAGGAAATGATGTGCAAGCTGGATATATACAGGATAAATTGAAGGTGGTCAATATAGGGATGACACTGGTATTAAGGAGTGGGTAGGGTCAGAAAGACTTCTTGTAGAAGATAGTATTTTGGATGGGACAGTATCCCAGGCATGGGGAAAAAGAAAGTGAAAATGCCTAGAGTTAGGAGATTGAATGTCTTGTAAGAGGAACAGTATGTAAGATGATTTGGATTCACAGTGTCATAATATATGAGACTGTCACTGGTTTTAACTCATCCCTTATTTTGGAGTCTGTAAATCCTTCAGCTTAAACTCTCTGGTTATGTAGTGGTTTTTCCCTTTTTTCTGTGCACAAAGGTCAAAGTAACTGAAAAGACATGTCATTTTTAAAACCATATGTGATAATCACATTTTAATGTCACCTTTAAGTTTATAAAGTACTTTCTCCATAACCACTTTCTGAGGTAGTACAAGTGTTTGTTTTTATTGTTGCTGTTGTTTTGCTGTTTTCCTATTTGGCAGATGAGAGGCTATTGTGCTAGCCCATGTCAGAGTTTGGATTTGAGCCTAATCTCTATCTGCTTCTCAAACTTCAGATCTTCCTTTTAGGTACAGCTTACCTCCAGTCTTGACAACTGCAATAGCCTCCTATATGATTTTCCTCCCACTTCAATCTATATTTGGTATAATTGCCAAAGTGACATTCCATTTCAGTCCCCTGCTCAATAAATTCTAGTGCCATCTTATTATCTCTAGGATGAGACCCAGACTTTTTTTGGGGGGGTCATCTAAAGTTCTTTACAAATTGACCATCAACCTGCCTTTGCAAGTTTATTACACAGTAGGTGCTTCCACTTTCTCTCCTCTTACTTTTTCTTCTTAACCCATCACAATATAGCTACCAACCTTATCATTCCACCAAAATTGTTCTCTCTAAAGTTGTTAATGATCTCTTACTTGCCAAATCCAATGGTCTTTTCTCGATCTTCATTCTCCTTCACCTCTCTGTAACCTTTAACACTGCTGATCACTGTCTCTTCCTGAATACTCTTCTGTCTAGATTTTCAGGCCTCTAATCTCTACTGGTTTTTCTATCTATCTGACCATTCTTTCCATCTTCATTTTTTGGATTCTCTTCCAGATGATCCCCTCTAACCATGGATATCCTTAAGGGTTTTGTCTTAAGTCTTTTCTCTTCTCCCTCTATACTGCTTCATTTGGTGATATCATCTGCTCTCTTGGATTTAATTACCATCTCTGTGCCAATAATTCTCACATCTACCTATCTTGCTCCCATCTCTCTGCTGACCATAAATCTTGCTTATGGAACTCCTTTCAGACATCTCAAACTGAATGTCCAATAGAAATCTTAAACCCAATATGTCTGAAATGGAACTCATTATCTTTCCCCTAAGCCCTCCCTGACCTTCCATGTTTCTATAGAGAGCAACACCATCCTCCCAGTCCCTCAGGCTACCAATTTAGGAATCATCTTGGATTCTTCATAATCTCTTACTCCCCATATCCAATCTGTTGTCAAGACCTGTCAATTTCACTTTTGTAATATCTCTCAAATATGCCTCCTTATTTGCTCTGACACGGCCATCATTCTAATTTGGGCTCTCATCACCTTATACTTAGATTATTGCATTAGTCTGTAAGTAAGTGTTTCTTTCTTCATTCTCTCCCCTCTATAATTTATGGTGTATTGTGCCACTACAGTGATTTTTCTTAAAGCATGGGTCAAATCATGTCTACTCCCAGCCCCTACTCAATAAACTCCAGTGGCTGCCTATTGCCTCAAGGAACAAATACAAAATGCTTTGTTTGATATACAAAACCCTTCATAAATTATCTCTCTCCTACTTTTACAATTTTATACCTTACTTCTTGACTTGTCATCTTTGAACCAGTGCCATTGGCCTTCTAGCTGTTCCAGAAACAAGATCTTCCATCTCTTCACTCCAGGCATTTTCTCTGGTTGTCCCCCATGTCTGCAATGTTATCCCTCCTCCATTCTGACTACTGACCTCCTTGATTTCCTTTAAGTCACAACTAAAATTTCACCTTGAATAGAATTCCTTTTCCACACCCTCTTAATTCCAGTGTCTTCCCTTTGTTAATTATTTCTTATATATCCCATATAAAACTTGCTTTGTATATGCTTGTTTGCATATTTTCAATGCCATCAAGTAAGCTCCTTAAGGGTAGGGACTTTTGCCTCTTTTTGTATCTCCAGTGTTTAGCACATGGCTTGACACAGTAGGCACTTAATGAATTATTATTAATTGATCAGTTGATTAAATAGTTCCTTTTATATCCTAAATGGTTTAGTAAATTGGCCTTTTTGATGTTCTTCACATAGGAAATTATATTTCTCATCACAATATCTTTGCATGTGCTACTCCCTATTCACTGAATGTCCTCTCTTTTTACCTCTGTCTTTTAGAAGACTTACTGTCCTTCAAAGCTCACCTCAAATTGTGACCCTTATATGAGATTTTTCATGATTTCCTCCCCTCATCCAATATCTAATCCAATAAATATTTATTAAGCACCTACAATGTGCCAGACACTGTGCTAATTGCTGAGGATAAAATTAATAAAAAGATAGTCCCTACCTTCAAGGAGCTAAAATAAAATAAAAAAATAAAATAAAATAAAATAAAATCTAATAAAATAAAATAAAAATAAAATAAATAAAATCTAATGGTGTGAGAGCATGCAAAAAGATGTATGGAAGGGCCGACTTTCAGAGGCATGTTATTACATGGAGTTGAAACCAAACAGAGGCTAGACAACCATATGTTAGGTATTTTAAAACTGAGGATTCCTTTCATGTATGGGTTGGACCAAATGATCTCTAAGGTCCTTTCTAATTCTTAAATTCTGTAATTCTGTGGATGTGTGTATGTATATGTACACACATGCATATGTGTGTATATATATATACATGTATACATATATATGAGATTGTGTGTGTGTGTGTGTGTGTGTGTGTGTGTGTGTGTCTGTGTGTTTTGTCTCTTGGTACAATATAAATTTATTGGTGGTCTGAAGAGCTTCGTTTTTGACTTTATATTCCCTAGTACTTAGTCTAGTGTCAAGCATATAATAAATGCTTAATAAATGTGTGTTGACTGATTCATTAGTTTCTTGATACAGAAAGCATTTCAACCATAAGCACACCATTCAATCCCACAGATACCAATGAAACCTACACTATATATGTTCTTAAGAGAATTGTTGTGTTTTTTTTTTCCTCTCACTGACTTCTGGTTGCCAGTGCCATGCTAGTACTTAACTCTTTATAAACAACTTCAAGCATGATGAGTTTTGGTCTTTTACCATAAGAGTAATGTTATAACCTGGATCAGGTCCCCAAGATGTCTGGACCCTGAGGAAGGTAACCCCTTCTCTTCCTTTCCCTGCCATACCCTAACCCTCATTTTCTTGCTCCGTGCAGAGATCGCCAAGAATGAACAGGATTTCAAACCAATATGTCTTTTCACATTAAAAGATCAATCATATGGCATAGAGCCCTGGGTCAAGCAGATAGCACCATGAACAAATATCATCCACTGATGGTTCATCATCAGTTAATATCCACATGTGCCTTCTTATGGACTATGTGGTCTTTTGACCCTCAGGCAAGGGCATAGCATATTACTGGTTCTGGTATCTTATAGAAGAATTGCTCTATTTCCTTAAGCTAAGAACTCACAGGAAAAACCCATGGGAGATGTGCCTATGAACTCTTCAAAAGTTATAAATGTATCAGGGATTAGAGCTGTAGTATCCCCAAGTAAGGGGTCAATAGGGTATTGTGTGTCATTCCTGATAACTTATGACTACACCACTAGAAAAATCTTCTGATGTCCTTTAAGTCCTAGATACAAATTGTAAGAAAGGCAGCATTGACTTAGAACTAGAGTTCCAATACTATCTTCAATAACTCATAAAATTATAGATTTAGAGTTGGAAGGGACCTCAAAGATGATCCCAAATGAAGAAACTAAGGTCAAATTTTTTTTTCCTTACTTGGCCTGGATTACTCAAGTAACAAATAGTAGAACTAGGCTTTGAGTCCATATCTTCTGACTCCAAATACGGTATTTGTGTACCATGTTCCTTATTTACCATATTCCTTATTTCTAGTAATGAGAACATAACCAAATTACTCAAATACAGAGTGTCAGTGCCTGAAATGGAGGATAAAAATATTTGTACTATACACTTCTTAAAATTGTCAAGAACAAAACAGCATTTGATTTGTAAAATTTAATTTGACAAATGAAAAAATGCTAAATAAATGTGATTTATAATGAAGCAATCTTTCTTGAATAATAGTAATCATTCTCAGATTTCTGATGAAGGAATATAAATTATACAGCCACTCAATGAACAGTTCTTGGAAAAAAATATTTTTTCTGTTCTCATTTATCTTAATAGCCCTATTTTTTTTTTTTGCAAAATCAGTCGTATCAGTTAACAAATTGAATTAAATAAATATTGCAATGGGACCAAATGGCATTTTTCATTATCTGTATAGATTTTAGGTGGCAAACAGAAAGGAAACACGCTTTGCCTTAAAGTTGTAAGGCAAAGCAAGAGTCATGTCAGTTTCACCTTATAACCTTTGTGTCTGAATCAGTTGCTTAGTCAACTGTACTACATTTCCTATTTATTTTCTTTTAAATTAATTCATCATAATTTTTAAAATTGATATTATTCAGACATTAATTTTAATGAGCTACTGTGAGACCTAGGAAGATTTTTTTTTTAGAGGGCAAGGGTATAAAAAAAAAAAGATCAAACCACCAAGGAAAAGTTAATTTCCATTGGGCTCAGGAAGCAGCACTGAGTACATTTGGGAGCATTTTGTCCAGATGCCAACACTGAGACACCAACATAAAGCTGTTAAGTGAAAATGAGAGAAACCTTTTAAAGGCCCAGTGGACTGCTGTACCCTCTGCCTACTATCTTAACACCACAGAACAGATGGAAGCATTAGTAAATGTCAGAGTTTAGAGAGAGACTTGTTTCTATACTACAAACCAGTATTTGTGAGAGAAGGATATTTTATAAAATTGCACTTTTCCAGGGGGAGAGGAGAGAGAGAGAAAGAGAGAAAGAAGCATTCTTAAAACTTAGATTTCTTTTGAAGTGGCCAGCTAGTTCTCTAACAAAAATTTCTTGTTGAGAAGCTAAGAATGAGGCAAAATGCCCTGATGAGGGAATCAGATGGGCAATGGAGCCATTCACATTACTAAATTAATGGAAGCCTGAATCAGTTGCTATCAAAAAGTATTACAGTGAATTGTCATGTGTTTCTGTACTATGGACTGAATGTTTCTGTACTATGTAGAGAGTACTTCTGTATTATCCATTCTGCAGCTCAGTCCTCCTTCAGTGGGGAGGGAGTAGTAATGCATATTGTAATCAATTAATGAAAATTTATTAAGCCCTGGCAATTCCTGAAGTACTATGCTAGACACTGGGAATACAAAGGCATAAATTAAATAGTCCCTTTTACATGAGGGTGGGGGACAGCAGTCATATAGATAAATATATAAACAATATTAATAAAGTAAATAGAAGGGTAGCTAGATGGCACAATAGAAAGAGGACTGGCCCTAGAGTCAGGATGACCTGAGTTCAAATCTGACCTCAGACACTTGACACTTACTAGCTCTGTGACCCTGGTCAAGTCACTTAACCCAAATTGCCTCACAATGATAATAATAAAGAAAATAGGAAGTAATTTTGGGAGAAGTAACAAGGAGCTGGGTGAATCAGGAAAGATTCTGGGTATAAAGCGCAAAGCAATACAAAAATTAAATCTGTTAACTTCATTGCCCTTTCTTTACCTGTCTTTCTCATGATAAAAGAATCCTTACAATAACCCTATCAGTTAGAAAGAGGGCTGAAGGAGTTACTATTTTTGTGTTATAAAAGAAGAAACTGAGAAAACAGTGAAGTGAATTGTGCAAATCTACTCTAAGAGCTTTTAGAACCTATTTCTCTTGCTCCCTTGTTCCGTACCTGCTCCTTTGTCCCAGCCAAGCTTCTCAGATTCAGCCAGTCACCTGATTCAACTAAAATCAGTCCAGCCCATTCTATCTCAGACCATTTCACTTGAAAATAGCTTTCTCTGTGTCACATATGGGTGCTTATACTCTGGCACAGTCATCATAGCTCCCCAATGCCAAAATAAGCAATTCAAAGAAACATCAACCAGTGCATATGGTTGTCAGTAGCCTATCTTAACAGCGGAGCCCAATGAAAAGGTTTAACAACTCACATTGCAAAAAGTCACTGTGTTCTCTTGTCTCCAGAGGATGCTGTCAGCCAAACCAGTTCATTACTACTGATTATCATAACTGTAGAAGTCTTCCCACCTGGGCTGTCAGGCCTCCTAGTTAGATGGGTCAGTCAAATATTGCCCAAATGACAGATGGTATCTGTTAAGCACAACCTTATTGTGACAGGGCTTGAAGAGGCTGGAAAGGCAAAAAAGGCAGGACATACTTAGACTCACCCCATCCAAAGTAACACATCTCTCCAACCATTTGGTCTCCCCCTATCATTATCACTGTGTCTTGGATTTTCCCTGTGAGAGATGAGGAGTGCTAAAAATCAGTGCTTGGAAGAAAATATTTTTATTGAGTTAGGATAAAAGATAAGATTTTCTCACTTAGAATTCATCTCAGCTCCTTATCACTCCACTTAGGGGGTGAGGAATGGGATTGGTGGCCAGGGATGTGGAATGGTGTAGCAGAAGGTTTGCGACTGCTATAAATACTATTACTGGCTAAACTTGACATATTATCAGTCTGGGACACAAGCTTAACTCATTTGTTCCTAGGCCAAGTGCAGATATAGGATTAGTATGTTTAAATTGGCAAACCTCCTGAATGATAAAGAAGAGGTCAGTTTTGAAAACTATGTTTCTGCTCTCAAAAACTCCTGAGGAACAATGGTCATGACTTTTTTAAACTTCTTACCTCCCCCAGTGCCTAAAACATTGCAGCATCTAGCACATATTTACTAAACTGAATCAATTCGATCCTTTTATGTGAGCCTTATAGATATGTGGACTAAACACTGATCAATTTGGATAGTATATCTATCAAGGAGAGCTGGAGAGCTTCAATCTATGGAAGGTTCCACTTAGCTTCACCTCCTTTCTCCACTACACCATTGCCCACTCGAGAAATCAAAAGGAGATTTGAACCAGAATAGGGAGAAGAGAGGCCAGATCATAAAAACACCATGATACCAATGTTCCCTACTGTCTAGCTCTGTAGACCCAATGTTTATCTTCCCCTAGGGTAGAGCTTCTTAAGAAATAATCATCTGGAAAATGATTTCAAAATAATTGTTTTCTTTTGCAATTCTGTGTTTTATTGTATGCATTAAAACATTATTCTGAGAAGGGATCCAGGGGTTTCAACATACTACCAAAGTAGTCCATCACACACACACACACACACACACACACACGCAGGTTAAGAACCTTTGCCCCATGGCTACCATATACTTCCAGTTTGTCTCTGAACTCTGTAGTTTCCTGATCCTAGTTATTCAGTTATACTTGCCTAAGACCAATCTCTATGTAATTGTGTCTTCTCTTTATGCTTATTTCTATTCAGGGAGGAACTAAGGACTACAGTCCTCCAATTCTATATTCCACTATCTGTTTCTGGTTTGTGTCATTAGGAGTTTCCATTCCATTATTTTTAAATTCCCCTTTATCTTGAATTATTTTTTTTTCTTTTTACCTCCTTGTATTAGCTGAAATCTGGCTTTCCCCCAAAGGCTTCATCTCTCTGACAAGTTTTCTCTCTTGAAAACCACTGTTTTTGTATTTCCTCTATCTCTCAGGGAATGGTGGAAGAACTGGCATATTCCACTTTCAGATTTTTCAGGTTTTCTTATTCTGCTTCCAAAACTCAACAACTTTTTTCTTTTCAACATCCTGGCATTTGCTTCTACCTACTTCTCCACCAGTATTTGTCATTCTCATCTTGCTACTTCTTGGATCTTCTTCCACCTTTCTCCATGAGTTTGGAACCAGGATCTCTCTTTTTCCTTGCCATCCTCCTCACACACTTCAATTATTGTTGACTTTATAACCCTCTTCTCTAAATTCCTTGAATTCTTCACCTTTGTTTTCATTTAACTTCAGTCACCTGTCATTGTGTTTGGTGCAGAGAATCTCCTTCTTTATCATTTAAAAACTGATCCAATTCCAAAATCTTGACATTCTCTGACCACAATCACTTGTTCTTCTCTTCCACCTTCTTAATCTTCCCATCATTCATCCTTCTCCTCATCATCATCAACATCAGTTTAGACACTAGATCTCCAATCTAGTTATGATTTCATTCCCTATCCTTTTTGCTTAATTGCTGCTAAGCTCGAGCAATGTTCATATCAAAAAAAAAAAAGTTCCTGATAAATGTTTAACAATTATTCCCTCTGGAAAAAATATGTATGCATGCAAACTTTTAAGTTAAATTATTGTTACTAATGCTTTCTCAAGTTTAAACTATTAATACAAATTCCCTCCTTTAAGACTCAACTTCTAGAAACCTTCAGTAACATATCCCTTACCCTCCACCTCAAGTGAAACTTATCTCCCTTCTCCAATCTTTCAAAGGAGTATACTTTCACTTTTCCTCTAAATTTACTTCACTTTGCCCTGATCATAGTTATTTATGGAGATGTCTTTGGTGAGATCCTTGAGAGCAGTGCCTTTTTTGAATGTATTTAACATCATTGACTCTTACAAATCATCCTTTAAATAAAATTGAAGACACTGAGACACGTAGGGACTCTATCTACCTTTACTTAGTCTACTTTTCCTCTCCTTTACTGCAACAGAAGTCAGAAGATACTGAATAACTACAGAAACATGGTAGAGTGAACAGAAGTGGAGAAAGGAAGCTGGGATTGGTCAGTTGCTTATTCTTATCTTCCCCAAAGAGAGAGGGATGCAGTCCACTGAGCCAAGACAGGATTATTTGCAGAGGTTTAGAGATTTTGTTATGGGAGGAGGGGATGTTTCAGAGGAGTAAAAGTTGACTTCCTGGGGAGGGTGTTGACAAAGCTGGCTCAATATGCCCAGGGCAAACACATGCAGTTCATTCTGAAATTTCTAAAGGCACTGCTGAAGCTGGTGAGTCTTAACATATGATAATAATTTGTCACAAAATATTAATTACCACCTACACATTGGCACCTATCTTAATCTCCCAGCCAGCCTTCCTTTATTTCCAGAGTCCTGAATTTCTTGGATTTTGCCTGTGTTGCTGCATGTAGTAGTGACAGTATTTATTTTTATATTTGATATGAAGAAAGGATATCTATTTTCAAACAAATCTATTTTATAAATGGGCTAGTTAATATGACGTTATAATTATGCACAGTCAAAAGAGGCTGTGATGTTTTTCCACTTCTAAATAACAGTCAACCTGATCTCTGGGGAACCTCAATTCTATTTCCCTTTTGCAAATACTCGAAATTCATCCTAATACTAATTTATTCTAGCATTACCACAACATAAAGAAGACAGATTATGGAGCTCTGTGGAGTAAAAGCTGCTATAAAAACCAAATAGATAAAATAAAATAATATTGTCACTTTTATCAGGAACATTTGGTACCAACAATTGAAAAGGTCATTTAGGAAACTGCCACTGATAAGATTTGTGGAATGAGTCTTAAAAGAAAAGTGATTGCATTAGCTTGAATAGCATTGCCTTTTGCTACATATTCAGATTTAAGACTGAGGTTGCCTTGTATCAAGTTGAACATATCTTGCCTAAATTTCAAAGTAATAATAAATTTAGAAAAAAAATAAGACCAGTACCTCTCAGATTCAAGGAAAAAAACGTATCCAGAAGATACGAGTTCAAAATGTGATTAAGGTATGGTGATTTGTTTAGCTAAATTAGAAGTTGAATATGGAGATTTATGACACAGTATTGAAGGAAAACAAAATATACTATCAAAGAACCAGTATATTTTCTTCCTTGTTATATTTCATCTCCACCCAATCCACCCTAGTTGAATCTAAGACAGAGAGGAATGTACCTTTGACTAACAAGGAAAAAGACAAGAGTGCCACATCATTGCTTTACATGAATGCCTCATTTTATTTCAAATGATACAGTAAAAGATTTTCACTGTTAGAAGGACTTCAGAAATCATCTAGTCCAGCCAATTTTTGAAAAAGAGTTCTTTTTTTACAAAAACTTCAATAAGAAATCATTAAAGCCTGCTCAAATATTTATAGCTATGAAGAACTCGCTACTTCCTAGGATAGCTCATTCTTCTCTTATATTTAATTATTGGAAATCTCATCATATTGGCTTTAAATCTACCTTTTTTAAACTGCTAAACATTGTTCCTAGTTCACTGGCAAGACATAAGTCAAGATGACTGATGAGGACCCAGAATGCAGTAGGGTGACCTTGGATTCTTTAATGTCTGACCAATCTCTAAGCACTCCACAGCACCTGCTTCAACCACCTTCATGGTCATTGGAATAAATTGTTCTCATCTACCAATTCTACCAGGATGTTTTCACATGCTTGGGGTAGATACACCTGTAACTCATCAATGGCCTCAGTTAACCTCAGCGTAGTTTAGTCCATCTATTGAGATGGCTTACCATGGCGAGGCTGCTGCACATGCTTCTTGGAGCCACAGATAGAGTCGAATGCCAAGGAGATCCCAAAGGTGGACGAGCAGCCCTGTAGAGGACTCAGCAAGCCCTTACACCAGAGCTGTTAGTCCTTCTTGAATGTACCATCTATGAATGAGGTCGAGTACAGCAGTACTATCAGTTTCCATGCTCTGGATGCTATATTTTTGTTAAGATTTGATTAGCTTTTTTTCCCTCTAATATCATATCCTTGATTCATGTTAGATTGCTGTCCTCTAAAGCCATCATGAATTCATGAGTATAATTAAAATTCAGGAGAGTATGCTATGAGTGACAAGAAAATCCATCTGGATACTCTGAATATATATATAATATATATACACACACACACACACACACACACACACACACACACATATATACACATATATACATATTTATATATACACACACAATGCATGTATGTATGTATAATATACATTATACATATATGTATATATACATATATACATATACATATACGTATACACATACACACATATATCAGAAAATATCTCTGATTCTACTAGAATCAGTATGGGTCTGAAGTGTAGCTCCAAATTTCAATAATTCTATTACTATTAACAAATCACTTAATTACTCTGATCCTTTGAATCTTCATCTGCAAAATAGAGATAATGATGTGTGTACATGTACTCTCTAACTTAACAAAGATATAATGAAGAAAACTGTATATCTTAAAGTATTAGATAAATGTGAGTTTGTACTCAGGGATTGTTCCTAAAAATTGAAATCTTGTGAAAGATACATGTAGGCTACATTTTCCTATGCAGCATGGGATTTGTTCTGAATTTTTTTCTGGTTCCCTTTGTGCTTTAAAGATGAAGGGAAGATAGAGTTGGGGACAAATGATTGGACCCATAGCCTTGGCTATCCTAATGCTCTCATCCTCAAACTTTATCCAAAATGAGGGGGCAAGCCATTGGAGTTAGGGAGGTGGCTTGAACATGTTATGACACAAGGTAGAAGCAACAAATATTGTCTGTCTCCATCATCTCTTTCCTGTCTGCTCAGCAGTGGGACTTTTCTGGAAAACTTCAGTAAAAGGTGATGCAAAAATATTGGAATATAATGATGAAATCAACCTCACATAAGTGAATAATTTATGTTCAAATATCATAAATTTATATCCATAAGAGATTTTAGAAATCATCCAGAATATCTTCTTCAATGTACAGATATGGGAACTGAGGCCTAAGGTAGTTAGAGTTACATAAGTAGTAAATAACAGAGCCAGTACTTTCTACCCAAGTTATCTGTCCCCAAATCCGGTTATCTTGATAAAGTTATAATTTGGATATGATTGTGAAGAGCATTGAATGTTAAGCTAAAGTGTTTGGGCTTAAGGAATAAGACAATGCAGAATCATTGTGGCTTCTCAGGCAGGGAAGGAAAAGAATGAAAATCATCTTTTGGAAAGATGTCTTGGTTGTCATGGATGAGGCAGAATAATGGGGAAGATTAGTGGAAAGATGCCAACAAGATATAATAACAATGACCCACATAGTGAAGTGAAGAGATAATTGAGTCTGATTGTGGTAATTAATATGGAAAAGAGAGAACACTGCCCTCATCTTATTTTTATGGGAATTCGTAGGTGGGGAAGAGTAGAAGCTTCTTTTATGGACTTTAGAGAATTACAAAGAATAGTTCACTAATTCCTGAAAGTCAAGTAGATGCTTGCTTGCCAGTCAAGTGTGTTGGTTGCCTTGTTGTACAAAAACTGCATAACGTGTTTTACACCATTTCTTGTGCAAAAAGATGTAATTGGGAGTATGCTGAGAGATACTTATACACATTATACATCTTTCTCTCATCATTTGGGATATCTATAATTTTGACTCATCAGATATCATAATGTTCTATTATTCGCAATCTATTTCAAAGATATTTATTGATCTACTTTTTTGTTCTTATCAAGGATCAAAGCATGAAAATTTCCCCAACATTTTCAAAATTAAGAAAACTTCTTTAGTCAAAATAGGTAAGTAAATAGAGTTTCAATATGCAATAGAATCATAAAAAATCATGAAAAAAATCAGATGGTACCTCAAAGGCCTAATCCATAAAAACAATCTAATTTGTACCTAATAAAGATACTCCTAACACATACTCTACAAAGCAGTCATGCAGACCTTATCTGAAGACCAAAAATGATGAAATCTTACTACTACCCAAGGAAGTTCATTCTAATTTTCCAAAAATTTAATGTTTGGAAGTTCAATTTCAATTATGTATAACTTTAGAGCATTAAAGTCATTCATCGATTACATTTCAACAAGCTATGTGATCTCTTAGATTCTTAATTGGGTGGGACATATTACAATAATAAAGTTAGTGAAAAGTTTGTGCTGTTACATTAGAAAACAAAGCAACAACAACAACAAACACTGGAATTAAAGTCACAGAATCTTGGTTTGAATGTGGACTATATCTGTTGCTACTTCTATGAGGTTGGACAAGACATACATCCTCTCTTAGCTTCCATCTCCTCATATGAAAAATGAGGAGATCAATCCTATGCCACCTATCTCAATGTGTTACTGAGAATTAAATGAGATAAACTATTTCAAGTATTTGCAAATGATCAAGTAATATGCAAAATATTATTATAATGATTATTGTTTTTGGATCTCTATTCATAACTTTTAAAAAATCCATTGTTCTAAAACTGAATATGGTCATTTTTCCAAATACAAAAACCAAGTAGTAATTGGCCTAGTTAATCATATTTCAAAAATTATATGGTTCACAGAAAGCTCTTGGAGCCCAAAAGGCTACAGAAGGTTAAGTACTTTAGAAGTGATGTCTGCAGAAGAATAAAAGCTTTTTTTTTTTTTTTTTAGTAAATGACATAATGCTTAAAGAAGGGTTGTAGTCTGACATTCCGATTTGAGCTATTGCTTCCTGCAGAAAAAGAATTATAATATTGTTCTTTTTTTCCCACCTTTAACAAGAGTTTTATGTATTTGGGGAAGTGTTTTAAAAATCCTTATATGCATACACAAGACAGGAACTCTTATTTCTTAAAAATTATATAGACTTGTCTATTCCATTCAATACATATTTCTTGAGTCTTAAGCATTGTGTTAAACCCTCAAAGAGATGAAAAGATAAAATCAGATCTCTAGGTTACTAGACTGGTAGATCAAACAATTGTAACTAACATATATAGATTTTAGCACAACATTTGATTAATTTGCTCACACAATTACCATGGACACAATAGAGTTGTGGGTCAGACAGTATATCTGTTAGGTGGATATAGAAGTAGTTGAATGTCTAGACCCAAAGAATAGTGTTTTTATTTAATTTTGTTTTAAATTTCAGTTTTATTGTTGACATTTGTTTTTACGTCATGTAAACTTTTAGATATACCTCTTGGATATGCCTCTTCCTTCTAATAAGCCTACCCTTGTATCAAAGAAGTGAAAAAAAAAACAAGGAAAACTTATGAACACGTTAGATTCAGCAAATTCACTTGGCAGCTTACTGACCATTCAACACATATAGGCCCATACTTCTCTAACAAAATTAGGAAAGCCTTGTTGTGGTGGTGGTTTTTAATTTTTATCAAGGCCAAGATTGTTCATTATAACTATATAGAATTCACTTTCATCTAATTATGGTTTTCCTTTACATTGTTGTGACATTGTGCATATCATTTTCCTAGTTGTACTTAATCTGTGTCAGTTCAAAAAAGATTTCCCATGTACTTCTTTCTGAATTCTTAATGTTCATAATTTATTATAAAAATATATTCAATTATATTTATATACTACAGTTTTAGTCACTTCCCATTCCATGAGTACCTACTTTGTTTTCAGTTCCTTGCAACCCCCAAAATCCAACTTGACCAGACAGGACCACAATAGCCAGCCAACCTGAAAGTAGCATGACCAGGATGTTTGACCACCAAACCATAGAAGGGACACTTCTCCTGTTACCTAATCCCTTAACAAACCCCTTCAGCCTTTTTAATATTCATATTTTCTGTTATGTAATGGGCATCAATATACTATAAATTTGCCTGTGCTGACTTACTAAGTTTCTGGTTCCTTTTGGAACCTAGTTTGCTTCTGAGGGACTTCAATCCTCAATAAATGCCTGTACTTTGATAGAGGTGGTCTGACTCTGAATTCTTTGAGACTGTGCCATCACAACGCCCTCTGAAACCACAACAGTTTTTGGAGATCTGGATAGGCAGAGTCCTGGCTCCCATCCTATAGGACTAATCTGCAACAAAAAGATATACATATATCTCATTAACTATTTCCCCATAATTTCACTTATTTTCTAGAGCAGTTGGAACCAACTCACAACTCTACTATCAGTGAATTAGTGAGGCTATCTTCTAAAAGCACATTCAATAGAAACTGTATTTATCTATTTTGTATGTAATTTCATCAGTTTTCTGGATTGAAGGTGAAACATCAGATTAGTTTTACTTTGCTTTACTTTGTGCCTCTCTTATCACTATTCATTCAGTCAATAAACATTTATTAAATGCCCCCTATGTGTCAAGCACTGTGCTAAGTGCTGAGAATACAAAGAAAGGAAAACAAACAAAAACCTCTGTTACCTTGAACAGTGACATTTGAAAGTGGGGGGGGTAAGAGTTAAGGAGAAAAGATTATTAGCTCTGTTTCGAACATGTTGAGGTTAATATGTCTATTGGGCATCCAGTTCAAAATGTATTAAAGGCAGTTGGAGATTTAAGACTAGGTCAGCAAAAGAGTTTAGGGAAGGACAGAGGGATTTAGGAATCATCAGCATAGAAATGATAACTAAATTCATGGTTGCTGATAAGATCACCAAGTGAAGAGGTATAGAGGGAAAAGGGAAAAGAGCCCAAGACAGAGCTCTGGGAAAACATCTACAATTAGAATATCTGACCCAGATGAAAATCTAGAAAAAAAGAATAAGTGAAAGCAGTCTGATAGGTAGGAGAACTGAGAGTGGTGTTCCCAAAACCTATATTTGATGCGAATATTTATTTCCCCAATTGACATTTTCCCTTTTTCTGTTAGTGGAAATGATTTTGATACTGCATAAGTTTCCCCCCCTTTAAATTTCTGTAATCTAAACTAGAACATCATTTGTGATCTCTGTCACTTCTTTGCTAATAATTTGTTTTCCTCTATTATGATCTTTTCTATTTTTTGCTAAGAATTTTTTCATGTATCTATGAGAACTCACTTGGTTTTTCTTATTAAAAAATAAACTTTTATGTTTAGATCAATCATTCATTTAGAACCTTTTGTCTTTTAATGCATGACATCCATCCAAATGCATTTTGATAGATTTCATTCTAGTTGTTGAATAAAGACTCCTTTATCAAGTTCTTTGTGTAGTTACTTTTATTAAATACTATACTATTGTGTTCAACTTCTGTTTTTTGCTTCTCTTATTTTCTTTATTTCTGTTGAGGACACTATCCTTCTAGTCATCAGGATTTGTGATGTGAGAGTCATCATTAGCAATTCCTTCTATCTCACATTCATTCACCAAGTATAATCAATTATACTTAATATATTTATCTGGCACATGCCATGTTTTCTCTCATTGCAAGACTTTCATCCTGGTTTGGGTAATCATCAATGTGTTCCATCTTCTACTCTCCCTGTTACATACTCCACTTTCTTAGGAAACATTTTCTGATATCCGCTTTTCTACTAGTCTCTCCCCCACCTAATTATTTTGGACGTGTGAATAAATATGTACAAATACCCTATCACCTCCAAAAGAATATAAATTATTTGAAAGCAAAGGCTACTTCATTTTTGTATTTGGATCCCCATATCTGCTTTACATAACAGAGAACAGGCACTTCAAAATGCTTTTAGAATTATCGCCTCCAACCTATCAACTTTTCTGCTGTTATTATTTTTATTGTGTTTAAAATAAAGTTATCACTTCTACACTGTGGGGGTTATTCATCTCCTTAACTCTTTTCTTGTTTATTTTATGATTAGATATATCTAGTTTTGAGAGGGGGAGGTTGAGTTCCCCCACTAGTATGTTTTTTGCTGTCTCTTTCTTCCTGTAACTCACGTAACTTCTCCTCTAAGAATTTGTATGCTATACTACTTGGTGCATCTATATTTAGTATTGATATTTTAGTATTTATATCATTTTCTATGGTATCTTTTAGTAAGATGTAGTTTCCTCCTTTATCTCTTTTATTTAGATCTCTTTTTGCTTTTGCTTTGTCTGAGATCAGTATTGCTATCCCCACTTTTTTTTTTTTTACTTCAGCTGACACATAATAGATTCTGCACCAGGCTTTTACCTTTACTGTTTGTATATCTCTATGCTTCAAATGTGTTTCTTGGAACAGTGTATTGGAGGATTCTGGTTTTTATTCCACTCTACTCTTCACTTCTGTTTTATGGATATTCACATTCACAATTATGATTATTAATTCAGTCTTTGTCTCCATCCTATCCCCTCCACCTATTTTATACTTTTCTCTCTTCTTTCACCCTGTCCCTCCTCACCAATGTTTTGCTTTTGACCACCACATCTTTTAATCTGCCCTCCATTCTATCCACCCCCTCTCTTTTCTTTCCCCTTTCTCCTCCTATTTCCCTATAAGGTAAGATAGATTTCTGTACCCAACTGAATGTGTATGTTATTAAATCTTTGAGAATATCCCAGCCAATAAAAGTATGTTTCAAACAATACTCATCTCCTTCCTTCTTTCCCTGTGCTATAATAGGTATTTTGTATTTCCTTATGTGATGTAATTTACCCTGTTCTGCCTCCCCCTTTCATCTTTTCCCAGTACAATCTGTTTTCACCCCTTAATTATTTTTTTATCATCACATCAAAGTCAACTTATATCCACTCCCTCTGTCTATGCATACCCTTCTAACTGCCCTAATAAAGATACACTTCACAAGAGTCACAAATATCATCTTCCTACATAGGGATGCAAATTTTGTAACCTTTTTGAATAACATTTTTTTTTACTTTCCTGTTTATCTTAAATGCTTCTCTTGAGTCTTGTATTTGAAGATAGTAATTTCTGTTCAGCTCTGTGCTTTTCATCAAGAATGATTGAAATTCCCCTATTTCATTGAATATCCATCTTTTCTTCTGAAAGATTTACACTCATTTTTGCTGGGTACTTGATTCATGGTTGTAATCCAAGCTCCTTTGTCTTCCAAAATATCATATTCCAACTCTTTGATCCTTTAGCATAGAAGCTGCTAAGTCCTGTGTAATCTTGACTGTGATTCCATTCAAATTGTTTCTTTCTAACTGCTTGCAGTATTCTCCTTGATCTGATAATCCTGTATTTGGCTACAATATGACTTAGAGTTTTCATTTTGGGATTTCATTCAGGAGGTGATCAGTGTATCCTTTCAGTGATATTTTACCCTCTCTTTCTAGGACATCAGGATAGTTACCCTTGATAAGTTCTTAAAAGATTCTGTCTAAGTTATGGCTTTCAGAGAGTCCAATAATTCTTAAATTGTCTTTCCTACATCTATTTTTCAGGTCAGTTGTTTTTCTAATGAGTTATTTTAAATTTTCTTCTACTTTTTCATTCTTTTGATTTTGTTTGACTGATTCTTGATGTCTCATAGAGTCATTAGCTTCCACTTGCTTAATTCTAATTTTTAAGTTATTATTTGCTTCAGTTAGCTTTTGTACCTCCTTTTCCATTTGGTCAATTTTACTTTTCAAGGAGTTGTTTTCTTGAGTGGATTTTATTTTCCAATTTTGCCAATTGCACTTTTTAAGAAATTGTTTTCTTCAGCCACTTTTGTTTTTCCTTTTCCAAATTGTTGACTCTTTCTTGCAAACCTCTCATTCCTTTTCCTTATTTTTCTTCTATTTCTCTTATTTAACTTTTAAAATCCTTCCAGAGTTTTTCAGAGACGACTTTTTGGAATTGAGACCAATTCATATTCCTCTTTGAGATTTCAGATGTAGGCATATTGACAATGTTGTCTTCTTCTAAGTTTGTGTGTTGATCTTCCCTGTCATCATAATAACTTTCTATGGTCAATGTTCATTTTTACATCTTGCTCATTTTTTTTTGCCTATTTCATGACTTTTAAGGTTGAGCTCTCCTGCTGGGGCACAGGGGCATTATCCCAAGCTTCTTGTGCTGAGGACCAGAAGCCTGGTCACTGGCTTTGTGCACTGGGGTCTCAAATGCTGGTGACTTGCCCACTGTGCTGGGGAAACCTGGTCTAGTCACACCTGTTGTGCTGGGCTTCTGGGACTGGTAACTTGTCTTTTATGCTGAGCTAGAAGCCTCACAGCTGGCCTGCAGTGCTACTGGCATGCTGATCCAGGACTCAGGGACCTCATTTATTGATCTATGCTATGGCTAAGAGCCTCTTGCTGGCTTAACTGTATGTAGTGTTTGTTGGGCCACACTCACCTTTAACCCAAGTGAGACAGACTTTTCGTGAAGTCATTCTAATTTAGCTTAAGCTGGAAAATTGTAATTGTTTCACTCCATCTTTTTGTAGGTTCTGTCCCTCCAGAATCCATTTAACTGCTTAGCTCAATGTTGCTTCTGAGGGAATCTGGTGAGAGCTCAGGCAACTTCCTAGCTACTCTCCACCATCTTAGCTACACTCTCGAGTCCAATAATTCTTAAATTATCTCTCTTTGATCTATTTTCCAGGTCAATTGTTTTTCCAATAAGATATTTCATATTTTCTTCTATTTTTTCCTCCTTTTGATTTTGTTTTATCATTTCTTGATGTCTCATGGAGTCATTAGTTTCAAGTTGCCCAATTTAAAATTTTAAGGAATTATTTTCTTTAGTGTGCTTTTGTATCACTTTTTTTTCCTTTTGACCAATTCTGGTTTTTTAGTGGGTTTTTCTCTTAAGAGGATTTTTGTGCCTCATCTACCATTTGTCCAGTTCTATTTGTTTAAGATATTATTTAGTGGAGGGTAGAAAGATGGCGGAGGGAAAGCAGTGACTTGCTAGAGCTGCCCCCCAAACCCCTCTAAATACCTATAAAAAATGGCTCTAAACAAATTCTAAAGCAGCAGAACCCACAAAAAGACAGAGAGAAACAAATTTCCAACCCAAGACAACCTGGATGGCTGATCAGAAAGGTATATCACGCTAGGCTGGGAGAGAAGCACAATTCAGCTTGGGCACACAGGTCGCAGGGACCTTGGCGCAGGCACCAGAGGACTGAATCGCGGGCAGCTGTGGCGGTTTCCAGACTTCTCAACCCCCGAATGCCAAAGACAATTTCCCAACTTTTCAGTGGGAAAAGTCTGTTACTGCAGTGAGAGAAGAAGCTAGGTTTCAGCCACAAGTCCAGAGCATGCCCTCGGAGCAGCGGCTATGTCCTGAGCTTCCAGCCCACAGAGTGAGAGGGGATCGAGTGGCTGATCAGAGGAGGATTGCAAGGATCTCTTTGCCAGGGCTGAGGCAGAGATCTCTTGCTTTGCTCATGCTAGGATCTGAGTCACAGTTCTGAGGGGTGGTCCTGGGGTAAGGAAGAGTGCTGGCAAGGAAGAGCACTGGAGTGGTGGAGTTTGTTGTGGCAGTGGAGAGGAAACACCTCACTCCTTGCAATACCACCTTGGAAGGACTGACGCTTTTCAGGTCCCTAGAAGTATCTCTGAAAACAGCTGTACAAACCCCCAAAGCTTGGAACAGTACATCCTCCACATTGGAAGCAGACTCTTACCTTAACAAAGAGCTTAAAACTCAAGTAACTGGTTGGGATCATGAGCAAGCAGCACAAAAAGAGTCAGACTCTATTATCTTACTTTGGTGACAAAGAAGATCAAAACATACAACCAGAAGAAGAAAACAAAGTCAAAGCTCCTACATCCAAAACTTCCGAGAAAAATATGAATCAATCCCAGGCCTTGGAAGACTTCAAAAGGGATTTTGAGAAGCAAGTAAGAGAAGTAGAGGAAAAACTGGGAAAAGAAATGAGAGTGATGCAAAAAAATCATGAAAAGGAAGTTAACAGCTTGCTAAAGGAGACACCAAAAAAATTGAAGAGAATAACACCATAAAAAATAGCCTAACCCAAATGGCAAAAGAGGTCCAAAAAGCCAATGAAGAGAAGAATGCCCTAAAGAGCAAAATTGGACAAATGGAAAAGGAAGTCCAAAAGATTACTGAAGAAAATACTTCCTTAAAAATTAGAATAGAGCAATTGGAAGCTAGTGACTTTATGAGAAATCAAGACACTGCAAAACAAATCCAAAAGAATGAAAAATTAGAAAACAATGTGAAATATCTCATTAGAAAAACAACTGACCTGGAAAATAGATCTAGGAGAGAGAACTTAAAAATTATTGGACTATCTGAAAGCCATGATCAAAAAAAGAGCCTAGATATCATCTTTCAAGAAATGATCAAGGAAAACTGCCTTGGTATTTTAGAACCAGAGGGCAAAATAGAAATGGAAAGAATCCACCGATCTCCTCCTGAAAGAGATCCCCAAAGGAAAACTCCTAGGAATATTGAGGCCAAATTCCAGAGCTCCCAGGTCAAGGAGAAAATATTACAAGCAGCCAGAAAGAAAGAATTCAAGTATTGTAGAAACACAATCAGCTAAATCCAAGATTTAGCAGCTTCTACATTAAGGGACCACAGGGCATGGAATATAATATTCTGGAGGGCAAAGGAGATAGGATTACAACCAAGAGTCACCTACCCAGCAAAACTGAGTATAATTCTTTGGAGAAAAAATGACCATTCAGTGAAATAGAGGACTTTCAAGCATTCTTGATGAAGAGACCAGAGCTGAATAGAAAATTTGACTTCCCAATACAAGACTCAAGTGGAACATGAAGAGGTAAACAGGAAAAAGAAATCATAAGAGCCTTATTAAGTTTGAACTGTTTACATTCCTGCATGGAAAGATGATATTTGTAACTCATGAGACCTTTGTCAGTATTATGGTAGTTGGAGGGAAAAAATTATATGTATGCATATAGATAGATAGATAGATAGATAGATAGATAGATAGATAGATAGAGGGCACAGGGTGAGTTGAAGGTGAAAGGGTCATATCTGGAGAATAACATTAAGGGGTGAGAGAAGATTATACTAGGAGAAGGAGAAAGAGAGAGGTAGAACAGGGTAAATTATCTCACAAAAAAAAAACCAGAAAAGAAAAGGCTCTTACAGTAGAGGGGAAATGGGGGAAGGTGAGAGGGAATGAGTGAATCTGATTCTCATAGGATTTGACTTAATGAGGGAATAACATACACACTCAATTGGATATGGAAATCTGTCTTACCCTACAGGAAAATAGGAGGGGAAGGTGACAAGAGAGTAGGGGGATGATAGAGAGAAGGGCAGATTGGAAAAGGGGGTAATCAGAAGCAAATAGTTCTGAGGAGGGACAGGGTCAAAAGAAAGAATAGAATAAATGGGGGGGGCAGGATAGGATTAAGGGAAGTAGAGTTAGTTTTTCACAGAATGTCTACTATGGAAGTGTTTTGCATAACTACACATGTATAGCTTGCCTTTTCAATGAGGGTGGGTGGGGAGGGAGGAAGGGAGAAAATTTGGAACCCAAAGTTTTAAAAACACATGTTTAAAAAAAAAGTTTTTACATGCAACTGGGAAATAAGAAATACAGGAAATGGGATACAGAAATCTATCCTGCCCTACAGGAAAATAGAAGGGGAAGGGGGGGGGGAAATAGCAGGGAAAGCTGACTAGGGGAAGGGGTATGCGAAATGCATGCCATTGTGGGATGGGGGGAGGGGTGAGATGGGGTGAAAATTTGGAACTCAAACTCTTATGGAAATAAATGTTGAAAACTAAAACTAAAAATTAAAAACAAAAAACAAAAAAAAATATTATTTATTTCACTATTTTTGTGCCTCTTTTGCCAAGCAGCTCATTTTCTTCATTATTTTCTTTTTTCACACTCATTTCTTCACCAGTTTTCCCTCTACTTCCTTTATTTGATTTTCAAAAGCCTTTTTAGTCCCTTCCAGAAATTCTTGTTGGGCTTGTATCCAATACACTTATTTTCCCCCTTGAGTCTTTGCTTGTAGATGTTTTGCATCAGTCTTTTTCTGTTTATGTCTTGATATTCCTTCCCATCATAGTAAATTTTACAGTTAGGTTTGTTGTTGTTGTTTGCTCATTGTTATAGTCTATTTCTTGATTTCTGACTTCAAAGTTGGGTTTTGTTTTTGGGGTACAGAGGGCTCTATCTTAATCATCAGATTATTTTTTGCTACTGTTTTCAGAAGTACTTCTTGGTTTATATAAGTTTACAGTGCTTCCAAGTTGGTATAATCTAATGAGAAGCATTGTCACTGTTCTCTTGGCCTATGCTCTGGTGTTTATCCAGGAAGGTCCCCTGTTTCCCTGCAGTCACAAGTGCTATCACTCCTTTTGGTCCTGGAACTGTGAATTGGGCCTTTGCTCTCTTGAGGCTGCAAGTGCTAGTGTTCCTTTCTGCCTTAGAACTGAGACCAGGGCCCATATTCCCCCATAGCCACTAGCACTAGTACATTAGTGCTTTTCTTCACCCTAGAACTGTGACCCTCAACTGAATATGGACAATGAAACAGGGTCTTGAAACCAGCACAAGCAAAGCTGCCCTTGTAATCTCTTACTTACCAGTTGTCAAACCCACTTACCGTGTCTGGGCTGAGAGCACATGAAAACACTGTTGTGGCTAATGCAGCCACCTCCAAGGCCTGCTGCTGGTTGCTAAGGTGAGCCTGTATTGTGTTCCAATCCTGACCATGACCCCAAAGAGACATGCTTTTCCTGTTGGCATCCTAAATTGCATTTATCTGAAAAATTGTCTCATCTTAATCTTTTATTTGCTCTGCCACTCCAGAATTCATTTGAAAGCATTATTTTAAAGTTGTTTAGAGTGAAATTTGACAGTGTTCAGGTGAGTTTACACCTTTACTCTGTCATCTTGGCTCCAGAACTTTCTCATCATTTTTTATAGAAATGATATTCCATCAAATAATAAGCCACAATTTGTTCAGTCATTACCTAATTGATTATCATTCTTTCAGTTTCCGATTCTTTGCAAACATACACAAAGAACTTCTAGAAATATGGTTGTACAAATGGGACATTTTCCCCTTTTCTTTGATCTTTTTGCCATACAGACCCACTAGTGTATTACTGGGTCAAAGGGTGTGCACAATTATACATCCTGTTGCACATAGTTGCAAATTGTTCTCCATAATATTTGAAGGCTATGAAAAGGAAGTTTTTGGAAGAATTCAAAGTTATAATATTCATATGAAAAGACATAAATTCCCACTGGGATATCCTTCAACCATGTGTAAATTGGAGAATAGCTCATATTTTTGTTTTTTGTAAATTTTTATCTCAGTTCTCTAAATATTTGAGAAATGTGGACTTCATCAGAGAAACTTACTGTCAAAACTATTTCCCAGTTTCCTTCTTTCCTTCTAATTTTGGCCATTTTAGTCTTATTGGTGCAAAAAGAAATAATGTCATCAAAATTTTCTATTTTACTTCCCATAATCTGAAATATCATAATCTAAAACTCCTGTTGTTTTAACATCATAGCCCCTAAATTTTGTGTGATGTTGATTGTGGCTCCAATATATTTGAATGGTACCTTTCTGGTTCATAAAGTATTTCCTCACATGGGAACTCTAGAATTTGCGTATATTCCTAGAGTTTTTCATCTTGGGGATTTTTTCAGGCATTGGTTGGTATATTCTTTCAATTCCTCTTTTATTCTCTGGTTCTAAGATTTGGAGGTTATTTTTCTTGATGACTTTTTCAAATATAATGTATAGGATCTTTCCTTGATCATAACTTTCAAGTAGTCCAATAATTCTTAAATTATCTCCCCTTGATATCTTTTCCAGGTCAGTTTTTTTTCTCCCAATACAATATTTCACATTTGCTTCTATATTTCTTTCTTTTGATTTTGTTTTGTTGTTTCCTCAATGTTTCATGGAGTCATTAATACCCCTCCTCCCCTTTCAATTCTAATTGTAAGGAGTTATTCTCTTTGGTTAGCTTTTTGTGATTTTCCATTTGGCAAATTCTGATTTTTAAGGAATTATTTTCATGAGTGAAGTTCTGTAACACTTTTTAATATATATTTAGCCTATATATAAATATATATATATGTATATATATATTTATGTATATTTATCCAATTCTCTTTTTTTAAGGTATTATTTTCCATCAGTATTTATGTGCCCCTTTTAAAAAGCTGTTAATTGTCTTTTTATAATTTTCTTCCCTTGCTCTCATTTCTTTACCTATTTTTTCCTCCACCAGTCTCATTTGATTTTCAAAATAATTTTTAACTCCTCTAGAAATTTTGTTGGGCTTCTTTCCAATTCTGCTTTTTTTTTCTTTGAAGCTTTGTTTGTAATTGTTTTGTTTTTTTCTGTGTCATAATTGTTTTCTTCTGAGTTTGTGTCTTAATATTCTGTCACCATAGGAGATTTTATGATCAGTTATATTTTTTGTTGTTCGCTCATTTTTACATCTTGTTTTTTGGCTTACAATTTATTATAAAGTTGGGCCATGTTCCTGGTGTGGAAGGGGAGGGGAGCTGTCCCAAGTTTTAGGTTTTTGTTTTTGTTTTTCTTGTTTTTGTTTCCAAACTGCTGTTTTCAGAGTTAGTTCTAAAGTTTGAGAAGTTCTTATGCATCCAAGTTGGTGTTATCTAGGGAGAGGTGTGATTACTGCAGAGCCCCAGGACTTTTGCTATCGCAAGGATTACTGTTCCTAAGGATTACTAATCCCTTGTGCTAGAAAATAATAGTGCTCCTCATGGCCACTGCTCCCTCTTTACCACAAGTGCTCCTCTTAGCCTTGAACTATGACCCAGAAGGCAGGATAGGCAATGAAGTTGCCAAACTGCTTTTAGTCCTGCATCCAGTGATAGCACGATTCCCTTGTAATCCTTTTTCTGACCAGTTGCCAGGCCCTCTTTCTATCTCTGGTTGAGAGTTCCTGAAGCTGCTGCTACTTCTTTGCATCTAAGTGGGCTCTGAGCCAGTCTCCACCCTTGTGTCATAGATTTCTCCTCTTGGGCTAGAAGAATGTATCATTCTGACCTTTTGCTGGTTTTGCCACTCCAGAATTAGATTTGAGGAGTTATTTTAAAGTTGTTTTGGAGGAGAATGTTGGGAGAGGTCATCTGAGTGCTTCCTGTATCTGACATCTTTATATATATATATATATATATCCCCCCAAAATTTTGAGATATTAATGAGTGTGTATTTTCATTAAAGGGGAACAAACTAAAATTTTATGCTCTTAAAATAAAATTTATGTGATGTGGAAAATCACATGAAAGTTGACTTAAAAATCTATTTTGATGCGAATAAATTATACTTCATACCTCAATCAACATTTTACACACAACAAACCAGAACTTAAAATACTATTTTTTTTTCTTCATTACCTCTATTTCAGTTGTATACATTGCAATATGTACAGATTTGAAATGATAACATGTTCTTATGTTCCCTTCTACTTTATATCTCTACTCTCTTTTCTATAGCATGGGTTAAAAAAAAGGAAAAAGGAAAATTGATCACATGTTAATGAAATAAAATAAAATTAGTGACAGCTCAGAAATTCTTTATTTGGGTATATCTTGTGTTAACATTCTTTCATATCCTACAGCAATTTATTAAACACCTTCTGTAAGTTAAGCTTGCTATTGTTGTTCAGTTGCATAGTTGTGTCCATCTATATCATGTCAGGCCCCTCTGGCCTCCGTTATTTCTTAAAGTCAGTCCAAATTCATGTTCATTGCATCCATGATACTATTCATTTCATCCTCTGCCATCCCTTTCTCCTTTTGCTTTCAATTTTTCCCAACATCAAGATGTTTTCCAACATGCCCTGCATTCTCATTATGTGGCCAAGGTATTTAAGTTTCAGTACTTGACTGTCTATTGAATAGCCTGAATTAATTTAAATATTGACTGATTTTATTTCCTTGCTGTACAAGGGACTTTCAAAAGTCTTCTCCAGAATCTCAATTTAAAAGCATTGATTCTGCAGCACTAAGCTTTCTCTTTAGTTCCACTCTCACAGTCATGCATTGCAGGGTCTTCTTGGCAAAAATAATGCAGTGGTTCATCATTCCTTCTCCAGGTCATTTTATAGATAAGTAAATTGAGGCAAACAGGGCCAAGAGAAGAAAGAGTGGAGCAAGGAAGTGTGAGAGATGCTAGCAGTATAACCTACCTAAAGTAAAGTAGGGAAAGGTAATAATAATAATAACAATAATAATAACAACAACAATAGTAATAATAGTTGGCATTAGATTATGATGGACATTGAATGCCAAATTAGGCAATTTGGATTTTATTTACTAGAAAATGAGAGGCTATTGAAAGTTTCTGAATAATAGTGACGGGATGAAAACTCTGTGTTAGTATGATTATACTGGGTGAATATGCATTGGTCAAATTGGAACAGAAATATGTTGGAAGCAGAAAAAACAAGTGAGAATTGTATTGTAACAAGATTCAAGGCAAGTGACAATGATAGTCTTCACAATAGTCACCATTTGGGGAGTAGGAAGTAAACAAATGTGAAAGATGTAGAGGTAGAATCAATGAAACTTGGTATCATATTAAATATATTAATTCCATGAACTATAAATAAACATCTACTATGTACAATGAAGGAATTTGGGGATCAAATTGACAAGCATTTATTAAGCACCAACTATGTGCTAGGTACTAATGACTGGATCTGTGATTGTCAATAAGACAAAAAAAATCACTGTTAAGACTTGTTGATTCTTCTGGCATAGCATTTGTTATAGTTATCCTTTCATTTCTACTTCCATTTCTACCACCTTTTGTAATTTCTAACAAAGATGGTTAGGACTGTTACAATAGCTTCCTCAAATCCAATATGTCTTCTGCAATTCTCTTTAAATACTATCATGAATTTTATCTTTTTAAGACACTATATTATCATACTATTTTCATACTAAAATGTTCAGTAGTTTCCCATTATTGTGAGATAGTTGAAACTCCTGAGCCTTGCATTCAAGACTCTTTCAAACTAATTGCTTTGCTTATTCATACCTCTACAATTTACTCATGATGTCCTTCCATTAGGTTCTCCACAATTTGGACCTATTCAATTCATACAGCCATTGAAATCTCAGCTCTAGCATCATCTCTTTTAGTTGGCCTTCTTTGGTATTGCCTCCTCACAGTTATTTCTCTCTACTCTGAAATTCAAGCTCATTAATTTGGTTCTTAAGCCCTTGAATTGTTCTACATTTTGATGTATGTATATACTTCCCCTAGTAAATTTCTGTATAAATACTTAAAGAATAAGGGCCATGTAAACTAGCCTGTGTTGGATTGAACAAAACAAAACAAAAAACTCCAAACTCTGTATCTTCCCCCTACAATTATAATGTTCTGCCCACAGTTAATATTTAATAAATGTTGGTTGTAGTGAAAAAAATCAATGAATATGAACTTGGTGAGTTTGGGTTCAAGCCCTCCTACTTACTACTTCTATGAACTTGGGCAAGTCACATCTTTTCTCTGTTAAAATCATCAGACCTTAAAAATGAGAGAGTTGGAATAAATGATAGTTAATGTTCCCTACAATTCTAAAGGTCATTTTCTATTTCTATTATCTGATTCTTAGCAGGAAATGCTTGACTTCATCCCTATTGGGCAAACTCCAAGACTCTTGCCCCTTTGGGGGAAAACCCTAGTTTACCTCATGATTGCTTTTAGGGATACTGCCACTCAAAGCTTACCTGGTATATGATTATGGAGGGATCATAGGATAATAGATGTAGACATCACAGTTGTAAAACACATCAGCTGGTTGCTCCCTAATTTAACTAATTCTTTTTAATTATTTTTAATGCTGCCTAAGGAGTGAAAATTTTGTCAAAATTTAAATTACTAATTTTTTAAACTGCATAATCTTTAAAAATCATGGCTTAAGATTTTTTTTCCTCCCTCTTAATTTCTCTGTCCTTGGAAAAAGCTATTTTCATCTCTCCCTAGGTCCAACTCTGGTGATAATTAATTATAAGCCTTCACTAACTAAAGGAGAAGGTAAGACTCATTTTCTTTAGGAATGTTCCAAGATTTACCTGCTGATATTAAAGAGATTGCAAAGAATATGTTTCCTTCTTATGCCTTGTGTGATAGAATGAGCTCTCCCATGCTGCATTTCTGCCTTACGTTGGTTGCATTCAAAAGCCAAAAGGCTAAGGATACCGAAAGAAAACTTTCATTATTACAAGGGAGAATTTTCTCTTAGTAGTTATTACCACATTCAGAAGATATTGTTTGATATCTTACAATCCTTCAACATTTGCTATTTCTGTTTATTAGTTTCCAGAGTTTATTTGAAGCTATAGCTGTAGAAACTAAGCAAGCTGGTTTAGGGTTGGAAGAAGAACTTGTAGCTAAATATGGTATAGCTGTTAGAGTTTCATAACCCCAGACAGACAGATTATACTTCCATTAGACCTTCAGAAACTGATATTTCCAGACTCTTTTCACAAGTGGATAAACTATAACCCTCTATAGAGGGGCAAGGATTAGACACAATGAAAATGACTGCATACTTTAAAATGAAAAGTAAGAATCACAGTCCCTGTTTACTTAAATGGTTAAAAAGCAACACAAATTGGTTTTGCTTAACTCTTTTTTCTTTGTTATAAAAAGTTACCCTTCTGTAAAAATAAAGCACTTCAATAAACCTAGTTTTATTTTTCAAAAAAAAATCCATAAATATGGTTTTTCTGTTAATGATGGATTTTTTGATGAAATTATAAATTAAAAAATAATATTTGAAATATAAGAGCTTCTGAAACTATATTTTATACAATAATTTTCTTGAGATTGAATTTGAAATCTAAAAAGTTACTTTCTTTTTTTCTTTAAATTAAAACTTATAAAAACCTAAGACTTAATCATTTATTGGTACAAATGATTTTTATTTTAATTTTATGGAACCTAAGCAAAGATCTTTCTGAGCTACATGGATACATATTAAAATATTCATTAACTAAAAATTATGTTTTGTGCTTTGAATAACCTGGATTAACTGTTTTATTAAATTACCCAAATAACTGTCTAACCTACAATTGCCTCTTTTGCTACATTTTAGGGGGAAAAAATTGTAATATTTATATTTAGAGCAGGGGGTACGATCTGTTTTTTTGTTTGTTTGTTTTTGTTTTTGTTTTTTATCAGACTACTTTGGCAGTCTGGTAAAGCTGATGGATCCTTTCTCTGAATAATGTTTTTAATTGCAACACACACACATACATATATATGATGGCAAAGAAAACCAATTATACCAAACTATTGTTATGATTACTTTTAAATTTCACAGCCCCCAGGATAAGAATTTCTGATATTAAATTTTGTTTTTTCATCTGGAAGTTGACTATACCAATGAAATCACAGACTGATACAGGCTTTATCCTTTGTATCTATATATTTATATTAATAAAACAATATGAATCTGATAACTGAGATTTACCTAACAATTTTAAGCTGAAAAAATCCTTTGTAGGGGCAGCTAGGTGTAGCAGTGGATAAAGCACTGGCCCTGGAGTAAGGAAGACCTGAGTTCAAATCCGACCTCAGACACTTAACACTAGACACTAGCTGTGTGACCCTGAGCAAGTGACTTAATCCCAATTGTCTTATCACTAAAAAAAAGAATCTTCTTCTGCTTTAGGGGCAGCTAGGTGGCACAGTGGATAGAGCACTGGCCCTGAAGTCAGAAGGACCTGAGTTCAAATCTGGCCTCAGACCAAACACTTGACACTTACTAGCTGTGTGACCGTGGGCAAGTCACTTTACCCCAATTGCCTAAAAAAAAAAAGAAAGAAAAATCCTTTATATAAATTATTTTCTTTGAGTATCACAACAACATTGATGTGGTAATTGTAGGTACTATAATCCCCATTTTATAATTTAAGAAACTGAGAAAACTTGTCTGCACTTCCTAGTATTAACTAAAAGAAGCAGAATGTTAACATCAAGGCCTTCATTGTTCTAAAGTCTCCATTTATTATTCTATGCTATCTCTAGATAATATATAGCAAAAGAGTTAAATTTAATGCATCTGTTTCATCTTTTACAGATTTGTCAATTAATTTACTTAATGTAAATTTCATGTTTTATTATGATACACTACTGTACTAGGTCATGAAGGAGATTCAGTGACAAATAATAGCTCTTATTAACCTGCTTCTTTCCTCCTAATAACTACTAAAACCTTCATTGTTATTTTGTAATGCTTATTCATCCCTAGTTAACTTTATCATACTCTCCATGTTTCAAAATTTCTCCTCTCCACAAGTTCCCAATGCTTTGCATCCTTCTCAATTCTCTTAGCAGAGAGCATCTCTTTCTACTCAGAGTTTTGAGGCCATACATCTTAAGTTCCTTTATCTACTCTCCTCAAAACTACTTTATCTCTGAACATTCTTCTCTATACTCTAAGATATAAGGTTCCCCTATTCCCTACCAAAGTAAAACACTTTATTTATGTCACTGATTCTATCCCTTGCCCTCTCCTCTGGAGGATTGTTCACTACTCAATTCTCTTCCATTTCCTTTTCATTATTGCCTTCTTCATTGCCTCCTTTCCCACTGTCTATGAATGTGCCCAGTCCACCTCATCCTCAAAAATAAAATCTGTCATGAAAGGACTTTAACAAAAAAAGTAAACCGAGGTATGTTATGTTATGGCAAACCTCATAGCTCATACCTTCATAGCTAAATTCCTTGATGCAAGAATAAAACAGGCAAGACAAATTAATTTCTAAACTTAACCCATTACATGTCAGCTGAATTTTGAACTAATTTCAGAGACAAAGAACTTTGACTTAGGTAGTTACAGGACAAAATCAATGAATTATAGAAAAGATCAATAATAAATAATACAGGATCAATCTTGACAATTTCATTTCCTTTGATTTTTCTAGCTCCTTAATGAATTACCAAGTATTTCTCTATGTTTCTCTTTCTTTTTACTACTAACTCCCAGAAAAAAAAATACTAAATCCATTTCTTTGCCATACATTCACTCTTCATTGTCTTATAGTATAGATCCTGATTTCACCATTCTACTGAAACAGTTCTTTCAAAGTTTTCAGAATGATCTCTTTATTGCTAAATTCCATTGCTTCCTTCTACTTCTCATCCTTCTCAACTTTTATGCATATTTGACAATATTAAGCACCCCCTTTTCCCACTTACATTCTGTTCCATTGGTGACAATGGTTTTCTCCTAATTTTTTTTTCTGCCTCCTTGCTTGACTCATCTTTCTAAGATTTTTTCATTACCTGTGTCCCTACACTTTTGGATCTAGGATTTTGTATTCTTTAACAATGCTGTGCTCATGTGATTCACTAAAAGTGAGTAATCTTGACCAGTCTTGGATACATGTCCCAAGGACAGCAGAGCTCTCCATTAATAGCATTCTTTTGACAGACAGATGCCACAGTACCCCTTAGCAGAATCACCATTTACTTCTGCTTATCTTTTCTCCCCTCAAGATTTACAGGATGCTTTCTCAGCTGATAGCACCTGTGGAGCTGTAATCTTATTTTTTGGTTGACAAGCAATTGCTTGTTTTTTAAGTATTCAACTTCTTCCTCTTCAGGGAAAAACTTTATTCTCCTCCCCCCCAATAACAAATGTTTAATGGTCTTTTCCTCTTTCTTCTTTTAGTGACATTTTTTTCACCCTCCAACCTTCTGACACAAATCAATATTTGAATCTATATCTTCATATTTTTTCATCCTGGCATTTTGTTTAAAAAACTTCCTTTGATTTTGCTCAACACTGCATTCTTTCTGATAACCTGGACAATGGAGAATTGTTCCCCAAAGCCCTTTACTCTTCTTAATAGGAGTAAGACAAGCCTTTACTTCAAACTGTCTATTGATCATATGGGAACCACAAACATCACACACTCAATTCAGAACTCTGCCTTTTCTTCCTGAACTCTGTTCTTACTATAGGTAATATACTCTGTCTATGTCCATCTGGCTAGTTGGTCCCCTAGAAAATTTGTGTAATACATGACTTGGAAGTGAGGGGATCTTCAAATTTATAACTGCTATTCTCTTTACCTTGTAGCATCTAATGAATACTTGCAAACATGCCCAATTTCCTTTCCTTTCTCTTACTAATTTCTTACCTTATGAATCAGACATCTATTACCCAATTAACATTTCATATCTCCTGATTCACATAGTACATGTAACAATAAGAAATGCCACCCTCCAAAAATGATACTGCAAGATTGATAATGCCCCCAAATTCTAAGATTGGTGAGAGTGGGAGAAGTAATGGCAAATATGACAGCTTTCTCATTCCATTTCAAGCTAAGGGTGTCTTTTTGTTCATATAAACCAATATAGATTTCTGGATAGACAGCAAGTATCCTATAATTTTGGCATGTATTACCACATTCTGAGTATCTAGTTTCTGATGGTATTTTTTTCTTTTTTGGGAGGAAGAGTGGGAATTATTATTGGAATGGGGAGTTAAAAAAAACAGTCACAATCTGATATGCTTATGGCCAGAGTTTTGATATAATTTTCTTTATGTATGATTGGAAATAACCACCCATATTAATGAACTCATTGATCCATTTGAGTATTGACTCAAAGGGACTTACTTTGATGTTTATCTTGCAAGGCAGTTTAATTAAATTTTTTTTTCAAATTTTGAAGTAACATGTCCTCTACATAGTCCATTAAAAGAAAATCATCTGTGGGGGCTTGTAAATGGTGGTTTAAAAGAATTTTGACCCAAGTCCTTAAATGTTCAGAGAAACATTCAGTGGGTCCTTGTTTGAGGGGCCAGTGTCATACAAGCACCCTCAGAATATATATTTTTCTTCACAACAAAATAGAAAATTTTATCAAAAATTGTGGATTAGTATGTTATTCCAAAACTCTTGTTTATTAATCACTTCAGTTCAAAATATATCTGTGAAGTTAAAATTGTTAAATTTTGGTTTCAGAATGTCTACATTTGTGAGAAAGCAAGAGCTATGTGAAGTAATAGACAGATCGCTAGACATAGAATCAAGAAGACCAGGGCTCAAATCCTGCCTGAAACACTTACTAGCTGTGTGACCTTGATATATTACTTAGACTCTCTATATTATACTACATTATATTACACACACACACACACACACACACACACACAAGTTGAAACTAGAAAGGGAAAATAAAGATATCACAAAATCAAGTGCAACCAAATATGATCCATGAGAAGAAAGAGCTCAGTTTGACTTGTGTCTCCTCAGGGAAATCAGAATGATGTTAGAGCAAAGCTAGTCTTGTAGCAAAGACTTTTAAAGTAGAAAAATATATGTGTGTGTATATGTGTGTGTGTGTGTGTGTGTGTGTGTGTATGTGTGGAGAGAGAGAGCCAATGGCTCAATGGAATCACTCATTATAGCCAGAGTGTGCATTGGGAACCACTCCCAGAATTAGGAAAGATATATTTGCATGAGAAAGAATTAGGCTATGAAGTCTAGGAGAATAAAAGGCTGTTTACCTATTCTTCCCTTCTCCCATTTGTGAGTTCTTTCCAAGATCTGCCTTTTGGGGGATGGGCCCAGTCCAGTTATATGTCATTCCCTACCTTGTTGTGCTTTGACTCTTTAGACTTTGTCACTATGTTCCTTGTAAGTAACTTTTCTCCCTCCCCATCCTATTTATTATTATTATTGTTGTTATTATTATTATTATTATTATTGTGTTGTCTTACTTGATTAGAATGTAATCCCTATGAAAACAGATTTTTTTTAATTTAGTTTGAGCTTATATCCCCAGCAGTTAGCACAATATCTGGCATACATGTACTTAATAAATTCTTATTAACTGCCTATTTGTCTATAGTGAATGAAATGGATAGCATAGATGAATTGTGATATTCTACAACTGCCCAACAAAGTCAATTTTTTGGGGGGTGAAAAAAACAGAATGAGTGGTTCTGGCAGTATAAATAGGCTCTTTATGAGGATTCAACAAGTGTCTGACACCATAAAAGGACCATCCAAAGAATAACTTAAACTTGAATGAGCAAGTCCGTCTAAGAGTGGTCAGTGAATCACACATGTCCCTGAGATCCCTCCAGACATTTACAGAACTGAATAAATTATCAGTTCATCCCTAAAGAACAAAGGGAGCTATCAAAGGGGCCTATAATTCTGTTCATATATATGTATATATATATATATATGTATGTGTATATATGTATGTATATGTATATGTGTGTATACATATATACATATACATCATATACATATACATATATATACATATATATCAAAGTATACCAAAGCTAACTGGCTTATATCCATCAGACTCAGATAGGATAATCTCACACTACCTTCTATGGGCTACCTAAAGCCCACGGTGAAGGAATTCTTTCTGACTAACATGGTATGCCACATTTAGTGAGCATAAGGGTGTATACATGAATGATTTATCAACTTCAATATTACAGCCACCACATGACTTGTCTTCATAAGCCACAGATTTTCAGACTTGCTGGGATCACTTTGCTGTCACTTCCTGATAGTGCTACCATGGGTAATATTACTGTCAACTATCATCATAGGCCACTTTCCAAAGTATTCCACATCATGGTTCACTAATGGGCTCCAGTCTTATTATGCCATACTTAACAGTCCATAACCAACAAAGATAAGCAATATATTATATATAGTCTCCTCCAAATTCAAACTGATCCTATCTTTTCAGGTTCCAGTGGTGGCTCCCTAGTGACCTAGGTGTGATGCAAAGGGCAAAGCCAATTACACTATTAATTGACTAGAAACACTCTCCAAACAAGACCACCTGTACATAGCCTGTTTTCCTTGCAGAAGGCCTGGGAGAACTGATGTTGCATGCTCCAAATTATACCCCTACTCCCCCCCCCCAAAAAAAACATACTAGAGAGATCACAGAGCATATTGCTATTTCACAAAAGTCATAATGAAAGTTGTAATGAAAGAAAGAGATAAAGAATGAGAAAGATTATGAAAACAAGTCCTTGATGAAAAAAAACTATTACCATCTATTGCCAATGAAAGAGGATATCTCATTTTACCCAGAAATAGAATTGCTTGTTGTAGCAGACTATTCTGCAGAAGATGAGTCACTGATAAATTTCCAGTTTCCAAATCAAGTCAAATAACAATTTGAAATGGAAAACTTAGTATCTGCTAAGCTTTGTGACTTAGTTAATTGTCATTACTGTTATGTAATCTCAGCTATACTAGGTAAAAACAGATAATTTTTAACAGAAAATAAGTATCATTGATATTGAATTGATGGAATAGGTTTATAATAACAATAGCTATAGTCCCTTTAGGGTACAAACACCAGAGTAGAACAGACATACATAAAATTATCATATGCCATTTTTTTTTCTGGATATAGACACTAATTTAAGAGAAGATACTTTTGTTAATGATCTTGGTGTGCATTGCCGTTAAACACTATTCGTATATACTTCCAGAGCTTCTCAATAATTGCACAGTGGATATTAGTATACTTTTGCAAATGGGGAATGTCAAGGCTCTCTCCCCATTCACTGCTGCAGGAAAAGAGTTATTAGTATTTGTCAACTCCTGGCCATCTCAACAGGTTACTGGTACAAAAAGCTCCCTTGAGTGACAAAGAAAAGGCATGTGGCACTGGGGATAGTTCCTAATGACATTGCTTGTACCCTACTCAAAAGTCACTGACACTGAACTTACCCTATGTCTACTTATTCAGAATCAGGTAGAGAATTAAGGCTGATCACTTAGCCTAGAAAAAAAATCCAAATAATTTAAATTACCATTATTTTGAAAGAGAAGTTTCCCTGCTAAATTGTCTGGATAATTGGTTTGATCCTTCCATTTACTTTTTATGTATTGAAACAATCTCAGCTTATACACCCTATAAGATGCTATTCTATGAGTAAACTCAATTATTACTCAATCTACACTTGCCAAAATTGGTCATGCACCCCAAAGATCACTGTTTTGTTATTTTTCTAAGCCTTATTCTCCTATGTACAAATGACTAATGTAGTATTTTACCTCAAGGCATGTGCAAGCTTAAAAAAAGTACTGTCCTCATGTAGGAGGAGTACATCATACTCATTCAAGCAAACTATAAATAACTACTAAAAAGAATGCCATAGGTCCTTATTTATTTATTTAAGAATTAACAACGCTTTCTACAATTTTGCTATAGGGTTTTTTTTTCTTTGACAAAGGACTGAAACAATGCATGATGGGGTACATTCAAATATTAAAAAAAAAACATTTTGGCAACCATTCAAATGCAAATGCTATTATGTTGAGTATTCCAGTAGCATTCTATGTATTTATACAGTGCCTATCATTGTGATAGTAAAGCACTCAGACAATCTAATTAGGTTATTTCAATCACCTATTTGAGAGAGACTGGATTCCCCTGAAAAGCCTCTCCATCATAGCTATTTTTGAATGCCAGTGAAAGGTGTATCAGGATTTTTTAGGCAAAGATTAAAGGAAGACTGAGAGAAATGGAAGGAATAGTGGCAAGCCTTGCCCACTGTAAATATATGGTTATTTGGGGCTATTTAGCTGTGAGTGTCAACAGTTCTGAAATAGTTAAATGTCTTCCCCCAAACCTTAATTTCCTGATGATTGTCAAGAGTAATACTGTTCTTCTAGATATGAAGGTTCATGATGTAGGAATCATAACTGACTCTTTATTTTCCTGCACTGCAATCCCTCATATTAAATCAGTCACAAAGAATTATTGAATCTCCCTCCTCCACACAGAATCATAGCTCTAAAGGACCTCAAAGATAATCTAGTGCAACTTCTTCATTTTTTTTTAACACATAAAGAAATTGAGCTTTAAGGAGGAATGACTTGTTCAAAGTCTCACAATTTGTATAAGAAGGAAGATTTGAAACCAACTTCTTTGATTCCAAAGTCAGATATCTTTTCACAGTACTACACTGCCTGCAACTTCTCATACCTGTCCCTTCCTCTTGATTGTTGCAACAAACACCCTGGTTCAGGCCCACAATATGTCAGTTGGGTTTTTATTAGTTTCCTAATTGGTTCATCTGCTTCCAGGCCCACTGCCCACTGCATCTTCCACACTGCTGCCATTTTGTTCTTAAATCATAGGTTTTACTCTGTCGCTCCCTTGCTCAAGAAGCCTTGGTGACTCCTCATTGACTCTAGAATAAAATACAAACTCTTGCATTTAAAGCTCTTCAAAATCTTGCTCTAGCTGGTCTTTCTAGGCTGATTACACAGTACTTCCTCTCTTAGGAACTCTTATCTGAATAATGAATGATCACAGTTCCATAGGACAAATGATTAAACATGTTACCCACCTCCTGATAGAAAAATGAAGCACTAGGAGTGATGATTGAAACATACCCAATATAGAATTTTGTTTTCCTTGACAATACATATTTGTGATAGGTTTTATTTTTTTTAATTCTGAATTAGAGGGGTGAAGTAGGATGGAAGGGTAAGAAAGCAGTTTTTGCTGACTGAAATAAATATATACACATATATGTATGTATGTATGTATGTATGCATTTTTTTAATTACTCATTGCCATGAAATCTATGCAGCACTTAAACTGGTATACTTGCTAATCTCCATACATAGCATTCCATCTTTCATTTCTGTGCCTTTACATAGAAGACTATGCACACTTGGAATGCCTTGTACCTCACTTTGGTCTCTTGAAACCCCTGGCTCATCTCAAGACTAAGCTCAAAAGTCATATCATTTAAGAGGTCTTTACTGAAACTTTTTTTTTTTTTAGTGTGTGAACCCCTCTCCCACTTCCATTACAATTTATTTTTTATATATCATCCCTCTAATGCAGAATTAAAGCTTCTTGAGTTCATGGACTGTCTCACTTATCTTTCTTTCTCCAGTAGCTAGGATAGTGCTTGGTATATATGTGCTGATATAGATATATACTGATATATAACGAAGTTGGGCCTGAAAAGGTCAGCACCTAATTACAGAAAAGGGAACAATAGCAAAATATTAAGCTAACCTCTATACAATATAAAAATATAAACAGTCATGCTAATTCAGTCAGTTTGGGAATAATCTCCCACAGAAGGTGTAGTTTGAACTAAGCATTAAAGGAAAGCAGAAGGTACAGATAAGGAGAAATAGAATTCTAGGTATGATGATACCTGTTGATCGCTTTGCAAGGTAGGAACAACTCTCCAGTTAAGTCAGAAAAGAAAAAAAAAAGGATTGGCTGAGCAAACAAAATAAAAATGATTCAAAAGCTTCAAAATAACTAAGTACTAAGAAATGAAAGGTAGTGAAGACTCAGCACTGCTATGGAGTGAAATTGTTTAGGCATGGGGAGGGGAAAGAGATTTTTCTCCTTTATGGAGAAAATGTTTCATTATTTATTAATATTCTTGGAACTTTGCTTTCTGTGACTAGATATTGTTTAACCCAAAACTTACTCATAGTTCATACTCATCCTTTATTATAGAACAATAGCATTCCTTTACATTCACATACCACAACTCGTTCAGCCATTCCCCAATTGATGGACATCCCCTCAATTTCCAATCCTTTGCCACCAGGAAAAGAGCTGCTAAAAATATTTTTGCACATGTGGGTCCTTATCCCTTGTTTTATGATTTCTTTGGGATACAGAACTAGTAGTGGTGTTACTGGATCAGAGTGTATGCAGTTTTATAGCCTTCGGGCACAGTTCCAAACTGCTCTCCATAATGATTGGGTCAGTTTGCAACTCTACCAACAATGCATTCGTGTTCCAATTTTCTCACATCTTCTCCAACATTTATCATTTTCCTTTTTTATTATATTAGCCAGTCTGATAGGTGTGAGGTGGTGCCTCAGAGTTGTTTTAATTTGCATTTCTCTAATAGATTAGAGAAATTAGATTTAGAGCATTTTTATATGCCTATAGATAGCTTTAATTTCTTCATCTGAAAATTGCCTGTTTATATCAGCTTTATCAGAGACATTGGCATTAAAAAATGTTTCCCATTTTTCTGATTTTCTTCAATCTTGGTTGCATTGGTTTTGTGTAAAACCTTTTTAATTTAATGTAATCCAAGTTATCCATTTTGCATTTTATCAGAGTGTATGTAAACAGGAATTGGTTCTGTTTTGGTGAGAAACCCTGAAAGTCTTCCCCTCCACGTTTGATTTTTATTTTTCCTGGACTAGGTTAAAAAGGCCATTCTTTGCTCATTTTTTTTAAATTTGGCCTTAATCGCTAAATTTGCATTGACTCAGTCAAACTAAGACCTACTAAAAATCTTAGGTATAAAAGGTCAAGGTCTTCCATCACATCTGAGGCCACCTCCACTTTTCCTGATATGTATATGCCCACTTGACCTGGATGGCTCTGGAAAAGAAAGTGAGGCTAGTGACTTTGCACAGCCCTCCCTCACTTCAATCAAATTCATTTACATGTTCTGGCATCATCTCCATAATGTCATGGTCCTCCTCCAGAAAGAAAGACAAACAACAACAACAACAACAACAACAACAACAACAACAACAACAACAACAACA
>NW_020954596.1:71616853-71639828 GCF_900497805.2 Vombatus ursinus | reverse complement strand
CAACAACAACAACAACAACAACAACAACAACAACAACAACAACAACAGGTAAACTATTCCTCGCTCTCACAATTTGCTTATGGTATTACCCTTTATGTCTAAATTATGTAATCATTTTGACCTTATCTTGGTATATGGTATAAGATGTTGGTCTATGCCTAGTTTCTACCACACTATTTTCCAGTTTTTCCAGTAGTTTTTTTTGTTTTGTTTTGTTTTGTTTTTTTCCAAATAGTGAGTTCTTATCCCAGAAGCTGGAGTTACTGGTTTATCAAACCCTAGATTACTATGGTCATTGACTACTGTGTCTTATATATGTCACCTATTCCACTGATCCACAACTTTATTTCTTAGCTAGCATCAGATAATTTTGATGATTGCTGCTTTATAAGACAGTTTTAGATCTGGTATGACTAGGCCACCTTCCTTTGCATTTCTTTTGATTAATTATGTTTATATTCTTGACCTTTTGTTCTTCATCAATTTTTTATTATTTTTTTTCTGGCTCTATAAAATATTTTTGGCAGTTTAATTGGCATGGCACTGAATGAGTAAATTAATTTATACAGAATTGTCATTTTTATTAAATTAGCTTGTCCTATACATGAGCAATTGATATTTTTCCAGTTATTTAGATCTGATATTATTTGTATGAAAAGTGTTTTGTAATTATGTTCATATAGTCCCTGAATTTGTCTGGGCAGGTAGACTCACAAATATTTTATATTTTCTACAATTATCTTAACTGGAATTTCTCTTTCTATCTCTTGCTGCAGTGCTCTGTTAGTAATATAAACAAAATGCTGATGATTTATGTGGGTTTACTTTATATCGTACAACTTTACTAAAGTTATTAATTAATAACTTTAAATAAAATTATTAATTTTTTCAAGTAGTTTTTTCAGTTGATACTCTAGTATTCTCTAACTATAGCATTGTATCATTTGCAAAGAATGATACCTTTGGTTCCTCATTGCCTATTCCAATTCCCTCTATTTCTTTTTCTTCTATTATTGCTAAAGCTAACATTTCTAGTACAATATTGAATAATATTGGCAATAATGGACTTCCTTGCTTCACCCATGATCTTATTGGAAATGCTTCTAACTTATCCCCATTACATATAATGCTTGCTGATGGTTTTAGATAGATGCTACTTATCATTTTAAGGAAAACTCTATTGAGTCTTATGTTCTTTACTTTTTTTATATGAATGGGTGCTGTATTTTGTCAAAAGCTTTTTCTGCATCTATTGAGATAATCATAGGTTTTCTGTTAATTTTGTTATTGATATGATCAGTTATACTGATAGTTTTCCTAATATTGAATGAGTTCTGTATTCCTGGCATAAATCCCACCTGGTCGCAGTGTATCATCCTTGTGATAAGTTACTGAAACTTTTTTTGCTAATACTTTAATATTTTTCATCAATATTCATTAGTGAAATTGGTCTATAATTTTTGGAAGGTTTTGGTGCTTCTGAGATAGTGTGATTTCTGTAGATATTTGGTTACTGCTCTCTTGTTCTGCACTCTTGTCCTTACCCAAGAAAGTCCCCTGAACTCCTTTGAATTGCAATCAATACTGCTCCTCAAGGTCCCTGTTCCCTTGGGATCAGAAACAATATTATTCCTCAAGGTTCTGGATCCCTTGGGGCTGGAAGGGATGCTATCTTTCAGGGCTTCCAATCCTTTACTGAAAGTGCTCCTTTCTGCTCTTGAGCTATGACCCAGAAGTATGTATAGGCAATAGAGGTCTCAAATAGCTTCCTCTCAGTGTTTCTGGTCCCTTTTGATGAATGTGCTCTTCTCCACCCTTGAACTATGTCACAGACACAGATTAGACTGTTTGCCAAACAGCTTCTGACCCTATGTCCAGTGCTAGAACAGGGGTCTCCTGTAATCACTTTCTCACTAATTGCCAGGTCCCCTTGCTGTTTCAAGCTTGAGAACTCCCAACTCTGCAGCTTCCATTGCAATATATAATCCCAACACTGTCACAAATTTCTCTTTCTGATCTCCTGTTATCTTGAACTAGAAGATTGTCTCACTCTGATTTTTTCTTGCTTCTGCACACTCCAGAATTTGATTTGAAACAATATTTTAAACTTGTTTGAAGAGGAATGATGGAAGAACTCATATAAGTACTTTTTCTACTCTGCCATCTTGGCTCCACCAATAAACTTACTAGGTTGTGGGTTTGTTCTCAACCAGCATCTCCTCAAGCCATCTGCCATGTTATCTAGAAAGCATATTCAATTGTCCAGAAGAAGACAACCACATAGAGAAATTATTATGTCTCTTAAGAAAGTAGACACATTTCAAACAAAGATAATAGGAGATAGTAACACAGTATGGATTCAAGAGAGATACAATCTGACACAATCATATGTCAAGAGAATGGCATGAAAAAAAGAAAAAAAATACACATTACCAATTTAGAAGTTTTAAGGTTATGAGTTTCATTGAGATATGTTTTCCCTACATGTGTGATTTATTGCCACATTATTACTAAGTCTACTGTTCCCATAGATGTTATGCATATTTGTTTGAGACTGCACCTCATGTTTGATGGGGATGGATGTTCTGTTGCTGTTTTTCTTTTTTTTCTATGCCATCTTAGTAATGATTTGGTTAAAAGTTATGTATGCCTGTTGGTTGATTGTTAGTGAGAATCATCCAATTCAGGCTTCTTAAACTATAGCATTAGAAATGTAAAGTACCTTAAATTTCTGAGGTAGCAGGTGCCCTCTTGAGAATTCAGCCAGTGAGTGTGAGTACAGATTGGGAGAGTAATCTATAACAAGTGATTTGTTGGGCCGGGGTGGGGTGAGAGCTTGAGTAAGAAGATAAGGAGGAAAAGCATCAACTGAAAATAGCATGGAAGCTTAGTCTTGAAATACACTAGGAATTCTGATAGCAAGATTAAAAGATATCTATTATAGCATTTCTCTTTTAAATTGCTTTGTTTTTAGCAAGGACAAGGTATAATTTAATAAGCAATAAGTAATTAATAAACAATTTCTGTACTAATACTAAATTCCAATTTTCAGTGTATTTGCTCTAAGTAGATTCTATTAATCCAGTTAATGACAGATCTTGTATTTTTATACATATTCAATATATTTTTATGCATGTATATAAATATGTTGCCTTCCTTAAAAGAATGTAATTCCCTTTAGGGCAGGAATTGCTTTGTATCTGCTTTTATATTTCTAGCAGCTAGCCTAACACATAGTACATCCTTAATGAATAATTGTTAACTGATATAAGGAATTGGTTGAATTTTACCTCTACTGTATCTCTTTGAACTACCCCCTTCTCTTTTCTTACTTGCATCTAATTTCCATGCACTTAGACTATTTCAAAAAAATAGTTCCAACAAGTTTATCTTCTTTCACTCTCTCCTCTCTAAAATCGTACCTGCATATAGCTACCAGGCTTAATTTCCTCATTAATAGATCTGATTATGTCAGTGCATCAAAAATCTTCAATGATTTTGTGCCTACCAAATAAGATTCATATTTTTTTTTGATGGGGTAGCATTTGAGGAGATATCTGGCAGCATCCTACCTTCCTATCCTTATAAACTGTTCTCTAAACATTTTATACTTTAACCAATAGACTTCCTCCAATACCCTCTTTCCTTTTTTACATCTACTCAAGCCATTCTAACTTCTCTCCCCCTTTTCGGACTGATGACTTCCTTCCATTCATTAAACTCAATTGCTACCTACTCCATAAGGTTTTCCCTGATTTCCCCATGGGATAATGACTTTTCCATTTGGACTTCACATCCAAAATTATTGTCTTCCTACCTAAGGAAAGATGTGCTGCTAAATGTTTTAACAATCAACTCTCCAAAAACAAATGCAAAACACCCTTTTAAATTTAGCTTATAGTATTAATCTTTTCTTCATTACTTTCTTGAATCTTGAAAATCAACATGAAGAAAATCAAGACCTGGTTTGTAGCATTTACCAAATTCTTCACACTAAAAATTTAACTATTGTCTCTTGCTAGGTGGTATTAGCTGACTCCAGCAACACACCCTAAGGCTCTTACCATATAAAACATACAAACAACAACATTGAGATGTGTGATAGTTTTGAATAGACTCCAAGGTATTAGCAATGAAGAGCACAAAAGAAATAGAAAATTACGTGGACCAGTCATATATTGGACATTAACAAGAACCAAAGGACTGACCAAATACTCCACTGGGACCCATACAATGTCAAACAATCTAGATCAAGATCTGCTAGAGGGATGCTAGGACATTTCTCCAGGAAGAATTTAATCAGACTAAGGAAAATATATTCCAATGATCAAAAAATATGGGTAGGTCCTTGCTGCTGTGAAGACCCCACATTTATGAAATCATACAAATTATGCAGTGTTACCTAGGCAACTAAATGATAGATTACTGGACTTGAGACCAAGGAGATCTATGATCAAATCCTGCCTGAGACAATTAGTAGTTGTATGACTTTGTGTGTGACAATTAATCTTTCTCAGCCTCAATTAACTCATATATAAAAAACAAACAAAAAAAAGCATAATAATGGTGCCTATTTCAAAGTATCATTATGAGGATCTAATGAGATAACATATGTAAAATGCTTTGCAAACTTAAATCTCTATACAAACGAGTAATTACCATTATAATTATATATGGATCTTTTCTTCCTACTAGACAATTACCTCTATGAGAAAAAGTACTTTGTTTTATCTAAACTATACAGATAATATTTTTTTGTATAATCATATGTTTTTCAAAGTGAAATGATTGAGGAGGTAGGAATCACTAGGAAGGGGAGTAGCAAATTCTACATTTGGGTGGGAAATAAACTTTTTACAAAAAAAATTGGATTCTGGTGAGCTTAGCAATTATAGATATTTAATTTAGAGTTGATGAGTACTAGTCCAGTGAAGAACTGAAATTTGCCTTTTTATAGGCTATGAAGAAAAGATTTGCTAAGTAAATTAAATGTAAATGAGACTGAAAGGGGATCTTTAACTTACTAAAGATAATAAAGTATTCTCAAGTAATATAAATTCCTCAACTTAGCATTCAAGTCCCTCAACAGTCTATACTCAACTAACCACTTAAGCCTTAAGCAAGTTTAACTTCTACTACTTCCCTATGCCATGTTATGCTCATAGTAAAATTAAAAAAAAAAAAGGAAGAAAGAAATTTGGTCCATCGTTATCTCTCTTTTTTTTCCTCTCCCTAGTTCAGGTGTCAAAACTATATTTGTATAATAAAGGGAATTTGATAGGGAATTTTTTTAACCTTTTTTTTCAAATAGTTCATATAGTATTAGGATTAATTTTTCCTTAAATCTTTGGTAGATTTCACTTATAAATTCATATGCTCCCGGGATTTTTTTCTTAGGGTGGTCAATGAAGGCTTGCTCAATTTCTTTTTCAAAAATAGGATTATTTGAATAAACATTCATTCATTTCACTTAGATTTTTAATTTTATATATATGGCATGTAATTGGACAAAATAACTCCTAATAATTAATTTTATCTTCTTTGGTGGTGTTTTCAATCTTTCATTTTTAATATTGTTAATTTGATTTTATTTTTATTTATTTTTTTATTTTTTTGGCTAGACAATGGGGTAAAGTGAGTTGCCCAGGGTCACACAGCTAATAAGTGTTATGTATATGAGGTCAGATTTGAACGCAGGTCCTCCTGAATCCAAGGCCAGTGCTCTATCCGCTGTGCCACCTAGCTGACCTTTTATTTTTCTTTTTAACCAAATTAACAAATGGTTTATCTATTTTTTTTTCATAAAAATCCACTACTGGTTTTATATATTAATTCAATGTTTGTTTTTTACTTTCAGGTTTATTAATCTCTCTTTTGAATTTCAGGATTTCCATTTTGGTGTTTATTTGGTGAGTTTTCATTTGTTTGTCTTTTCTAGTTTTTTTTATTCTTGTTGCTTGCTCATCTCTTTTTCAATTGATATAGATACTTAGAAATATAAAATTGTCCCCAAGAAACCTCTTTGGTCACATTCCAAAAAAATGTTATTTTGTCTCATTATTGTCATTTTTAAATTAAATTATTGATTGTTTCTGATTTGTTCTTCGATCCACTCATTCTTTAGGGTTAGATTAGTTTCCAATTAGTTTTTAATCTATACCTCTATGGCCTTTTTCAAATCTCATTTTATTTTGTTGTGGCCTGAAAAGGTTATTTTAACATTTCTGTTTCTTTGCATTTGTTTGTAAGAATTTTATGCCCTAACAGATGTTTATTTGTGTGTGTGTATGTGTATGTGTGTGTACTTGCTTGTGTGTGTGTGTGTGTGTTTGTGTAGAGGTATCATGTACAGCTGAGAAAATGTTACACTCTTTTCTATCCCCGTTCAGTTTTCTCCAGGGGTCTATCATATCTAATTTCTCTAAGATTCTATTCAGTTTGTTGACTTCTTTCTTATTTATTTTATGTTAGTCTGTTTTGCTTGTGATCACAGCTTTCTTTTACCAACAGTGTATTTCATTAAATCTTTTTTTTTTTAATCTTAAAAGATTATATTCACTTTTGCTGGGTAGGTTATAATTATTTGTAATCTTAGATCTTTTCACTTTTGGGATGTCATATTATAAGCCCTCTGCTCATTTATGCGGTAGCTGCTAAATCTTGTTTGATTTAGACTTAGTGCCTATAACATTTCAGTGGTTTATTTTTGGGTTTTGTGAAGTATTTTCTCTTTGACAGGGAGCTGTTGGAATTGGATTAAAATATACCTGGGAGTTTTCATGTTTTTGGATTCTTTCAGGTCATGATGGGTGGATTATTTCAATTTCTACTTTACCCTCTGATTTGATGATATTGGGGAAGTTTTCATTGACAATTTCTTGAAATATGATGTCTAGGCTCTTTAATCATGGCTTTCAAGAAATACAATAATTCTTAAATTAGCTCTCCTTGATCTTTTTTTTTTCCAGGTTAGTTGTTTTTAATGAGATATTTCACATTTTCTTCTATTTAAAAAAATATTTTAACTTTGTTTTGTTGTTTCTTGATGACCCATGAAGTCTTTAACTTCCATATACCCAATTTTCATTTTTAAAGAATTATTTTCTTCATTGAGTTTTGCATTTCCTTTTTCTAATTGACTAGTTTTCCTTTTTAAGGAGTTATTTTCATTAGTGAAGTTTTGTAACTTTTTCCACTTGGAAAATTTAGACATTTTTTTTTTAGTATTTTTGTACCTCTTTTTCCAAGTTGTTGATTGTATTTTTTTTCATAATTTTCTTCTTTCACTCTAATTTCTTTACCCAATATTTCTTCTACCACTCATTTTGATGAGGATGAGATCTAGACCCCAAAAAGGAAAAACCCTGGACTTTCCCACAGGGCCAAATCTCTGGTGTTAGTGTAGGCTATAATCCCATCAAATGGCCTTTCATCATGACTATACTCAATCTCTCAATTCTCTGATACTCTTAACCTAGCCTAGCCCTCCATTGTTTTACCTCCCTATGGCCCCAGGACACTTCCCACCCTTACTCCTAGCTAGGCTCCATTCTCCCTTGGCCACTTGATCCACATCCCAGGCCTTTTGTTCACCCCAGCTTACTGATCATTCACATACAGATCCTCTTTAGACTCCTCCTCCAGTCACCCCAAACTACTTGGCCACTCCTAGATCCCTCCCACAGTCTTTCTGTATATAAGGTCCATCTTGTCTCTGTTAAGGTGCTCAGATTCTTGCAGTCTAACCACTGCTCACATTCCTTAAGAATCTAGCCAATAACTCACAAATGTTCAGATTCCTTAAGAGTCTGGCCAATACGGCAGATCTTTTATAAACTCTTTGGCTGAAAGAAGGCTTCGGTCAAATTCCTTTGGGCAGGCCCACATGGCATGATTTGGGGGTTCCAGCACCCCTAAACCTCTAGAACCCATCAATTTTTTTTTTTGGCTAGACAATGGGGTTAAGTGACTTGTCCAGGGTCACACAGGTAGTGAATGTTTTGTGTCTGAGGCCAGATTTGAACTCAGGTCCTCCTGATTCTAGGGCCATTGCACTACCTAGCTGCCCCCATCAATTTGATTTTGAAAATAATTTTTAAACTCTTCCAGAAATTCTTGTTGGACTTAAACCTAATTTAATTTTCCCTTTTGAGGATTTGCTAGTGTTCAACTCCAGTTAATGTATCTTTCACCTTTTAACAACTACTTGAAGCAAATTTAAGTACTGGTTTTAGTGTCAAGAAGACAATGGTTCAAAACCCTCCTGAGACAGTTACCTATGTCACCCCAGGCAAGCGGCTTTACCTTTCTGGGCATCAGTTTTGTATGTATTGTACACCTGATACATTTCTCCAACCTACCCAGTTACAGGAGTGATAAAGTAGGCCTCCATATGTGGCACAAGATAGATTACACTAGGAGAAGCATTATTATAGTCGCTTCTACTGAGAAAAAGGAGAGAAAAAAATTTCAGGATCGGCCTAGTCACCCATTTCTGGTCTAATTCAAGCAGTTGACTGAAACTAATTTGTGACAATATTTTAATATTCTTATGCTGGCCAGTGCATGAATAAAAAAGCTTCTGATTTGAACAAATGACTAAGTAGCATAGGAAGATAATGCCCATGAATCTGCTAAACTTCATGAACTCTGAGTATAATTAAGAACTTACTTCTATATTTTAATCAATCAGGGACCTCACTGATAGGGACACTCTCTCCAGCTGGGCAGATCACTATCCTCCCATGTCTTCTTATCCTGAGTGATTCTGGTCTATCAATTGTTCTATGTCTCTAGTCACTATTTTTTCTTTCTTTACTGTTCAAAACAATAGCAGAGTACTGTTCTCTTACCTGCAGGTGCTCTGCCCAAAAAAGTGTAAATTTTTTTTTTATCTCTGATAAGATATCTTGGGGTTTACAGGTTAGATCCCATACATTCACCTTTACAATAAGATATGGTCAGGAGCCATCTTTAGTCACCCTGATTTATATCTTGCCACTGTGATAAGGATGGGATCTAGACCCCAAAAAGGAAAAACCTTGGACTTTCCCACATGGCCAAATCTCTGGCATTCTCCTGAGGCTATAATCCCATCCCTGGCCTTTCAGTGTGGCTATGCCCAATCTGTTACCCTTAACCTAGCCTAGAGCTCCCTATGTCCCCAGGACACTTACCACCCTTAATCCTATCTAGGCTCCATTCTCCCTTGGCCTCCCCTGGAGGTCTATTACCTCATAGACTACTTGAAAACTCCTAGATCCCTCCCATAGTCTTTCTGTATATAAGATCCATCTTGTCTCCATTAAGATGCTGGGATTCTTATAATCTAGCCACTGTTGAGATTTTTACAATCTGGCCACTCACTCACAGGTGCTCGGATTCCTTAAGAGTTTGGTCAATATGGCATAACCTTGTCTTTGACTGCAAGAAGGCTTGGGTAGAATTGTTTCAGGCAGGACCCACGTGTTATCTTGAGGTTCCAGCACCCCTAACCTCTAGACCTTACCAACTGGACCTGGCTGGTTCTGCAGGAGAAAGTGAGGCTGGTGACTTTGCGCAGCCCTCCCTCATTTAAATCCAATTCACTTGCAAGTCACAGCATCACTTTCATGACATCATGGTCGTCCTCAATAAAGAATGAGAAAGAACAATCAGTGGGTAGTAGTAGGAGCTGCCCCACTGGGGACCCAACTGCCAGTTCCAGTTAGGCAGTGCAGCTCCTCTTCTCTCCTCCACTCTCCTCTTTCCTCTCCCTCTGTCCACACAGGGTATCATATCCTAACTTGTGGGTGTTCTACTGAAAGGAATGTAAATTTTGCTGAAACCTTAAAAGATATCTTGGATTTCACAGGCTAGATTTCTGTCTTAAAGACCTTGCCTTAAACCCAAATCAATTTAGCTGTCATGGATTGGCCAACAACAGGTCTCAGCCCAAACCCTACCTGATCATCATTTGGGCCTGATGGCTCAAAGTCAAAACAGTTTCAGTTTTGTCCAGAAACCCTGAGGGTCTTTTCCTCCCAGATTTTTTTTTTTTTGACTAGGTGGAAGTAGCAATTCTTTGGCTTCAATTCTTACCTAGCCTTAATCATTGAATTAGTGTTGTCTCAGTCAAACTGAGACCTGGAAAAGACTTTAGCTTAAAAAATCCGAGGTCTCCCACTGCATCTGGGGTTATCTATAGTCATCCTGATCTATATCTTGCCACTAGACCCAGATGGCTCCAGAGGAGAGAGTGAGGCTGATGACTTTGCACAACCCTCCCTCACTTAAATACAATTCATTTGCAAGCCATGGTATCACCTTCCTGAGGTCTTGGTCCTCTTCTGAGAAAAAAGAACAAAGAACAACTGTTTAAATCACTCCTCCCAGATTATCATTCCCCTGTTAACCTTATCTTTTTCTTAGAATGAAACTCATTTGAGAGCAGGAACTGTCTTGCTACTGGTATTTGTATCCTGTTCTTAATGTATGTTTTTCCCCTTTATTCCTTCCTCATTCTTTCATTCTTTCTCCTACAAATCCTTCACAGGGGAACATCCTAATTATGTCATTTCTTAAATGTAAACCAGCCCACTGCCTTCCTCCTATTCAACCCTGGGGCCGGGACAATGCTATTTCATAAGGTCTATCCAAGAACATTAAGCTAAAAATCAAGAAACTTGGGCTCCATTTTTGGTCCACCCACTAACCATTCATAGGACCTTGGGCAAGTCACTTTTCTACACCTTATTTTCTTCTTCTGTTAATATAATGGAGTTGGCCTAGAAGATCTCAACATTCATTTTAGAAATAACTACTTCTATTTTCTGACTTTATGACACCATTGAGGTTTAGAGGTTTAGGGGTGCCAGGACCCCAAAATCACAACCCGTGGGTTGTGCCAGAAAGAATTTGACCTAAGCCTTCTTTCAGTCAAAGACAAGGTTTATTAGAACATCCTCCATATTGGCTAGACTCCTAAGGAATCTGAACATTAGTGAACTTTTGGCTAGATTATAAGAATCTGAGCACTTATTGGAGACAAGATGGACCTTATATACAGAAAGACTGTGCGACGGATCTAGGAATGACCAAGTAGTTTGGGGTGACTGGAGGGGTCTCAGGAAGATCTGGATGGGAGTGGCCAGTAAACTAGAGTGATTAGAATACCTGGGAACTGGACCACCTGGCCAAGGGAGAATAGAGATTAATGGTGGGAAGTGGCCTGGGGCCATAGGGAGGTAAAACAGTAGAGGGATGGGCTAGGTTAAGGGTAACAGAATTGGGAAATTGGGTTTAGGTGATAACAAAAGGCTAGTTGATGGGATTATAGCCTCAGGCAAAATCCAAAGATTTGGCCATGTGGGAAAGTCCTGGGTTTTTTCTTTCTGGGGTCCAGATCCCATCCTCATCAATACTTTTCTTACAAATCCTCTCACTCCCCCAAAAAAGGCTCATGTTAACCTAAAAGTCCAAACCATTTTTTGAAGAAGATAAGGAAAAGGTCACTCCCACTGACACCAATGAGAAATGAATGCATTCCTTAAGCCTACATTACTCAAATATCAAGTCTTAAGAATTATTCTAGGAACAGAAGGAACAGTTTGATATGAACAAGAGGGTAAATGCTAGTGCCATACTTCTCAGATGCCTGTCATAGAAATTGGAGACAGTGTTCATTGCAATCAGAGATGATTTCTGTAAAGGAATAATAAAAAAAGTTAGAAAAGCTGTCACAGAAAGTGGTTGTGAATAAAGAAAGAATGCAAAAGAAAGAGCTATTATTTTGAAATTTGACATTTTCTTTAGCTACTGCAATTCCAGTTTTATTGACTGACTTTGTGCATCAGTTTGTTATATGCAGGCAGGATAAGGAAAGCTATAATGTCAAGGACTAAAGATCAACATATCAGCATCAGCATCATCAATTATGTTATTGAAAGCATACAAGTGTATGACACTGCTGGGAATAATGAGTTCTTTCTTGCACAGTTAGGAACACCACACATGGGGTTAGAGAGAAAATTCTCCTATCTTATCCCTGACTCTTTTCCCCCAACAGATTGTGAAGTAAATAAGCAAATAGTGGCTCAAATAGTGTGAGAGGTAGACAGAAAAATGACATAGGAAGCTGGGAGCTCTGCTACATGGAATATTTGATCTTTTCTACACCTGTCTATTTTGAAAGCAACATAGTTATATAGAGCCATTTAGAGATTTCGGAAAGCTTGTAGCACTTGTTGTTGTTGTTGTGGTTGAATCATTCAGTCATGTTTGACTGTAAGTGACCTCATGGACCATAGACAGCATGCCAGACCCTTCTGTCCTCCACTGTGTCTCAAAGTCTCTCTGAATTCATGTTCATTGTTTCCATGATACTATCTATCCATCTCATCCAGATTTGAATTCAGTCCTTGGTGTTAGAAAAGCCCATTCTCTGTACCAGAAATCACCCAGAGAATCAATTCTTAGAGTTTAAAAATTAAAGTAATTTTAGAAGTCATGTAATCCAACACATTTATTGCATAGTTGAAGAAACTGAGATCCCAAGAGGTTAGATAACTTGACCAAGCTTTCACTCTTATTCTGTGATTCTGAATACAATAAGACTCTAAGAGGTCTTCTTGTTCTGTCAGTCCTGACTTAACACCATGTAAAATGTTATGTTGATTATGGCATTTCTTTGGTGTTTCAAGAGTTTTACGGTTTACACCATAACAGAAAGGTTGATTTTACTAAATTGATTTTAAAATAATTAATTTGAGGAAATGATGAGGATGGGATCTAAACCCTGAAAAGGAAAATCCCTGGATTTTTCCACCTGGCCAAACCTCCGGAGTTCCCCTGGAGGCTATAATCTCGTCAACTGGCCTTTCATCTGTTACCCTTAAACTAGCCTAGCTCTCCATTGTTTTACCTCCCAGCCACTTCCCACCCTTAATCCTATCTAGGCTTCCTTCTCCCTTGGCCACCAGGTCCAGGTCCCTGGTTTTCTATTACCTCATAGTCCCTGCAGACTACTTGGCCACTCCTAGATCCCTCCCACAGTCTTTCTGTATATAAGTCTTTTTCCGTTATGTGCTCATATTCTTAAAATCTGGCCCACTTACTTTAGATTCCTTAAGATTCTGGCCAATAAGATGAATGTTGTAATAAACCTTATCTTTGGTTGAAAGGTATGGGTCAAATTATTTCAGGCAGGACCTGTTTTGAGGTCCCAGCACCCCTAAACCTCAACAGAAATATTTGTCAAATTTGAGTTGATCAGCCAATAAAGTTGAAAAATTTTATGTGGCAGCCATAAAGAGAGTAGTGGAAAAATCGAAGCGCTCTTAGAGAGTGGCAAAATAATGGATCTAGTATTTGATAGACTTAGAGCAGATGAGTCAAACTCACAGAACCATATTAAAATGTGATTGGGAAATAGCAAACAATGAATAAAAATGTAATGCAACATAGATAATGTTGATTTATGATTTTCTAAATCAATAAACAATACACAGATATCTGTTTTCATGAGAAGGAAACTGCCTCTCCCAAAGGCAACTGCTGTAAAATGGATAATCTTAAGTGTTGACTGCAGCATGAAGAGATTAAATGACTTATTCAAGTTCACACAACCAGTGGTGACAGAAATAGGACATGAAGACACCAGGTTTTATTGTTCCAAGTCATGCTTTTTATCCACTGCATGACACTATCATTCAAGCTCTTTGCTTATATTTTTCTTTTATCTAAAGCTATTAATGCTCCACTAAAATTAATATTTTTTGGCCAGTGCATTCCACAAAACTTTCTACTGAGACATCGAGGGTATCACAGTCTTTGTCAGTGGTAGGACTATTAAATAGATAATATCTGAAATCATTGAGCATTGAAGGAATTAGCAAGTTTTCTCTACATGGCCTTACTAATGAAATCTATTTTATATACTTTTAATATATCTTACTTTACAGTAATAGATTTTATACTGAAGATCTGCTTCAAGGTATTTCTTCATGGCATTTCTTATTTGCTAGTTATTTTATTTGGAATTCTAGCTGATGCATCTTATGGACTACATCAATTCATCATTCCAATTTCCTGAAAGATACTTAGAAATGCAGAAATTGATAGCCACAAAATCAAAGAATGAACATGACTGAAGGATGACCCCATTCAAAACTGCAGAACTCTTCCTTGTAACAAAGAATGGTTACAAAACACAAATATGCTGATCAAGTCAAATAATGACTACTTTATTTCAAATATAGATAGATAAATATATATATATGTATACATACACATTTATATATATGTATACATATACACATTTATATATATATATGTATACACACACACGTATATGTATGTGTGTGTGTGTGTGTTTGTGTATGGATGTGTGTATGTATGTATGTATGTAATTTTCTATGTTCCAGGATAGAGATAGGTAGGTGATGCACTGGATAGAACACTGAACCTAGAGTCAGGAAAACCTGAGTTCAAATCTGGCCTCAGATACTTACTAGCTGTATGACCCTGGGTAAGAAAGAAATAACAAACCACTCCAGTATCTTTGCCAAGAAAACCCCAAATGGGATCATGAAGAGTCAGACATGATTGAAATGACTGAACAACAATAAAAACATGTGCCAGGTCCTTTCTTAAGTGCTGGGGGAACAAATACAAGCAAGCAATATAATCCCTCCCTTTGAGGAGGGCATTATAATTGGGGAACGCAACACATAAAAGGGAGCTAGAAATGGAAGGTGTACTCATGAGGAAATATGGTCTGGAAATGTCTGGGAAATGAAGTGCAGGTCAAGATTGAGACAAGTTAAGGAAAAAGCTCTATAATTTGAGGCTAGGACAATACCAGGATGGAATCCAATGTTCTGTTGAAGAGGATGTGCATGTGATGGCCTGAGGCAAAAATTATAGTGGGGAGATGTCCACAAAGTGGGTTCAAATACTGATTTTAAATGTATATGACTTGTATGACATTGGGGAAATCACTTCACCTCCTAAAGCCTCAATTGTTTCATCAGTAAGATGAGGGGGGCTGGATCAGGTAGCTGCTGAGATCCCTTCATGCTACCAATATATGATTCTATGATGTTCTCTGTCAAGAGGGGTGAAGCACGCCTAACTGGCATTCTGCAGATCAAGTTCTTGAAGAATTTATGGGGCAAGGTGAGGAGAAAAGCCATTTGTGTAATTCAGACAGTCCCTTTCCAAGTGGATCAGTATTGTAGGCACGGAAGTCTGCACTTGGTTAGATTGATGTTTCTTCACAGAGATGACCTAAAATGTCAGGGTGAATAGTAGAGGGTGGAAGCTTCAAGGAAAATGTCCGTTTGATTGCTCTCACACTGAGGTCCTCGCTCATGTCTCTCACTTTAAGCAGCTACAGGCAATTGCTGACAGGAAAGGAGTTACAGATAAAAATTCAGTCAGCCTAAAGAATCTGTCTCTGATAAAGGCATGGAAAAGAATTTCCATAATATGAGATGAGGATATAGATAATGTCAGCATCTGTGTAACTAAAAAGTGGTAGTTCCATGATATTCCTTCTAAATGTTCTTTAGAGAGACACATTCTGCTGATTCACCAGCTGGGAAGGGGTGGGGAGAATGAGTAATAGGGAGCAAAGATTATGTTTCCTATCTTAACTCTAAGATTGCAAATGTTATTCCCAAATGCAGTATAGAGGGCATTCTATACTGCTGCCCCTCCTAAGTCTGTCATGCCCACTCCACAGCCTTGTAAAAAGTGATTGAAGTTCTTTAATACCACACAAAGAGCTGTAATATACATCCTTTTCTTCTTTTTTTGGTCTTTTTGAGTTATGTAGAAGAAGTGAAGGAGGGAAGAGGGGAAGAAAACAAAACCTTGTTAATTAAAAAAAGTTAAAAGTGAGGCAAGACCAGTTCTCCTTATAAGCCACAGATCTCCAAAAGAACACTGATCATCAAGAAGGATGAGAATTTGCCATTGAGAATGCCTTTCATTAGCAATCTCAGCAGTAGTGATTCACATGTATAAACCCCTTCAAGTTTTATAACATCCTTTCCACACAATTACCTTGAAAATTAGACAATCTAAGCAACATTATTCCCATTTTATAAATGAAGAAACTTCAATTCACAGAGGTTAAGTGATTTGCACTTAATCATAGCACCAGTAAGTATCAAAGAAATCAAGTCTGGGACTTCAGGGCTAGTAATTATTTCATTGTCTGTTTTTGAAATGAGAAATAGTCTCATATTCCAAAGAAAATACTAAAATTAAGGAAACATTTCTTAAAATCTAATTTTGACTAAAGTCCACTAGAGGAATGGAAGAATAAGCCTCATCACACCCTGAAAAATAGCCCCATCATATTTAGGTGGCTCAATTTTCCAAAAAGCAGTTTGACTTGGTAATGTGGGTCATGATTTATCTTTTATTTCACTTTTTTATCACACTTTCAGCCTTTGTGTTTATTTTTCCAAATAGTTTGATTAATAATATGTATTGTTTGATAATTGGAATGAATAATAATAATAGTAACTAATATAGTAGCAGCTACTCTATTCCAGGCATCATATTAAGCACATTGGAACATTTTGATTATTTAGGTGAAAGGTTATTGAGGATATGGTGGGAACTGCATTGGCTTTGTATTGAGAGGATCTGGGTTCAAATCCTGTCTCTATTGCCTCCAACTCATGTAACCATTTTCCAAGTCATTTAAACTCTCTAGGCCACAAGTTCTTCATGTGAAAAATGAGATTAAATTGATTGCTGCCATCTGATTGCAATTGCTGACTTATAAACTGATAGTCATCAAAAGCTATCATAAAAATCTTAGGTTACATATTAACACCAAATCCTATCACTTAAAAGAAAATTATTTAAAAAAATTGTACATTTGAAAGGAATAACAAGTTGTGCATAATAGATCTGCAGTTTCATGTACAATCATCTTTTTTTATTGTACTATACTATGGAAATGTTTACTTTATTCCATAATTTAAAAAGAAAACAAAAGAAAACAAGACAAAACAAAAAATAAAATCATACTACCTTTTACAGCCATATCTTCTTTCCCTTTTCACAATCAACATCTTACACCCACATCAAATGGCATGTAGACAATTGCAACAGTCTTCACATGCATTTCAAATTATTCATTTTCTTAAGACCACTTAAAAACATGAACCCAATACTTCAAAACCTTCAGTGGCATGCTGTTGAATAATTCCTATAGGAAAACTAGTTAATTTAGTTAAACATATTCCAAAGAAAATGATAACTGGAAAGATACATTTTTCTCTAGAGGACTGAATTAGACCTTGACAGTCAAGGTCTACTGCAAGCTGGCACCTACTTAAGCCTTAAACCTTACCTTCTGCTTCCTTCCATGCAAACCCTCTACCTCATTCAAATCACTCTACTTATCATTCCCTAAATGTGAAACAAAAGCTCCTGTATCTTTGACTTCTCTCAGTTAATTTCTCCTACTTGTAATGCCTTTCTTTTGCCTCTCCATATACTTAAGTTTTATATAGGTAATATCAGAATCCCAGTGGGAAAGTATCAACCAGAATGAAAATAGCTAGGACATGAGACTCATATCCTGGGATAAAAGGAACCTATCTGGACAAGTGTGGAGGCCAGTAGGCAGAGCTCTACATATATAAGTGGTTTGCAATGAGTGGATGAGTATCATAGAAAATCGGCAGAAAATGGCTTTAGGAGTTATCTAACAGTGGGAAAGAGATGTCTAGAAAAGAAAACACTATGTATTAAGGTGGTCCAATTGGTAGTCAGGAGTAGTCTAGAGTTGTGGATGGGAATCTGAAATCAGTAATGAAACACTGAAATAGAACTAGAGTTTGAAGGTAGGGTTCCATTCCATAGGAGTATTTCTGCAGTAAAGCAAGGCTTTGGTCTATGAGGAATTGAAGGTATTTCATCTATGACCAAGGCATGAGTAGAACACAAGGGAGACCACAGATCTAGAACAAAGATATAAGGTGGACAGCTTAGTCACAACAGACAATTAAAGAGACCAATTATTAAAATTAAAGTATAGAATCAGAGGAAGAACAACAGCAAGATAAGTTTGATCTTAAACAATCCAAACTTTGGATTTGAGATTTATTTCACACTATTATTTCCCACACACTCTATGTCCAAGGGAAACTGTTCCATTTAAAGTTCTACACAGAGGACATTCTCCTTCCTCCATGCCTTTATGCAGACTGAATTTCTAGGCCTGAAACAATCTATAATGCTTGTTCAGAAATTTCCATTATCATTTCCTTTTAGAAATTATGCTGATTTCAACTGAAAAGCAAAATAAACTTCATTAGAAAGGCACAAATTCTCAAGAGAACTTTAAAGAGTTGTAAATATATTATATCTTGACATACCAATATTTAAAAATAAAGCATTCATTTGTTCTTAGCAGTACTTCTTGGCATTTTGGAATCATTACAAGTTCTACCTTCTACAAAAGACCTTCTTTATTTTTCCTGGTGAGCTTTCTGAAATTATTTTCTATTTATTAAAAATTTTAATTACTCACCTGTTTACATGCTGTTCCACCTCAATAGAATGTAAATTTCTCAAAGGGTAGTAACTATTTAATTTTTTTTGTCTACACTTCCATATTTCAGCATTGGAAGAGAACTTTGGAGGATAAATATCCATATTGAACAAGAGACTAACTATGAATACTTCAATTCCATTTCAGCATCATCTGTAAGCTGTGGAATTCATATAAAAATTACCTATAAAAATATAAATTCTATAAAAATTACCTGAAGAAAAAGGGCTTTCACACAAAATATTACCTGGTGTAAAGACTTCCCAGTTGATTTAAAACTACAGAGAAAATTGGATAACAGTATGGCAGAAATTAGGTTTTGACCAAAATCTTGCATATTATAGAAAGTATAATGAAATGGACATGGGCTCTAGAGTCAAGAGGTCTGAGCTGTAATTCAGCTGCTGAAGTTTTTGCTTACAGGGCGACCATGAGCAGGTCGTTTAATTGCCCTGGGATTTAAATTCCTCATAAATAAAATGAAAGGTTTTAGAATAGATAGTTTTGGGCATTTCAGCTACAGATTTTTTTTTTATAATTAATTTATTTTGTTTTATCAACAATCACTTCCATAAGCTTTTGAGTTCTAAATTTTTCTCCACCTCCCTTTTTACCTCCTTCCCCAAGATGACTTGCAATCTTATATAAGCTATACATATACATTTCTATTAAACATATTTTCACATTAGTGATGTTGTAAGGAAGAATAAGAACCAATAAGAGGAACCACCAGAAAGAGGAAACAAAACACAACAGAAGAAAAAAAAGTAGCAAATAGTAAAAGAACATTTTTCATTAACTGTCTTTACTATATTATATGAGAGTAGTAGTAGCTACCTTCTGGGGACCTAGCCTGCCAATTTGAACAGCAGTTGAGGAATGATGCTATTTTTTATTTCTCTTCCTCCTTCTCCGCCTCCTTCTTCTTCTATCTTTTTCCCAAAAGTTGGTACAATTTACTTTTTTGTCCTACACAATTTTCATTTTTTTTGATTTCTTGAAATATGGCTCTGGAAAGACAGACTTTTAAAAAGACCATCGTGTATTACAGAGCTCCTTAACCACACCTTCAAACCCAAATCACTCTGGCTTTCATTGAATGGTCAGTAATAGTCCCACCTCAAACATCTATGGCTCATTGTTTAGGTTTTGTTGACTTAGAATGAGTGCAAATAGCAATTGTTTTCTGTTCTAGACAGAAACTTTGTCTAGGGCCTTCCCTTCCCAGGTTGACATCTTTGTGAAGGTAAATTGAGTCATCTTTTTCCTCGACTCTTGCCCAGCTCTTTGTATTAAATGAGTGTGGTCTCAGAAAAAAACAAAAAACAAAAAACAAAAAACTGAGACCTGGGAAAGACCTTAATGTAGAATGATCAAGGTCAGCCACTGCATCCTGGACCATCACCAGTCATCTTGACCTTTTTCTGGACTTCAATGACTCTGGAAGAGAGAATGAGGCTGATCACTTTGCATATTCCTGCCTAACTTAAACTAAATTCAATTCATGCACAAGTCAAGATATTACCCTCATGGTGTCACTGGTCTTTTTAAAGAATGAAGAATCCTTTGACAATTTATCAATTGGGGAATGACTTATATTCTTACAAATTTGACTTAATTCTCTATATATTTTAGAAATGAGGCCCATATCAGAGACACTGGTTGTAAAAATTCTTTCCAGTTTCCTACTTTCTTTCTAATCTTGGTTGCATTGACTTTGTTTGTGCAAAAACTTTTCAATTTAATATAATCAAAATTATCCATTTTGCATTTTGTAATGTTGTCTATCTCCTATTTGGTCATGAATTCTTCCATTCTCCATAAATCTGATAGGTAAACTATTCCTTGCTCTCTCAGTTGTTTATAGTATCAACCTTTATATCTAACTCATGAACTCACTTTGACTTTATTTTGTTATATGGTGTGAGACTGTGGTCTACGCCTAGTTTCTGCCATACTCTTTTCCAGTTTTCCCAGCAGTTTTTGTCAAATAGTCAGTTCTTATCCCAGAAGCTGGGGTCTTTGGGTTTATCAAATAGTAGATTATTATAGTCATTGACTATTGTATCTTACATACCTAATCTATTATATATGAACAGGCAGTTCTGAGATGAAGAAATTAAAGCCATCTATAGTCATATGAAAAAAAAATGCTCTAAATCACTATTGATTAGAGAAATGAAAATCAAAACAACTCTGAGGTACCACATCACAATTATCAGATTGGCCAACATGACAAAACAGGAAAATGATAAATGTTGAAGAAGACGTGGGAAAATTGGAACACTAATGCATTGTTGGTGGAATTGTGAAGTGATTCAACCATTTTGGAGAGCAATTTGGAACTATGCCCAAAGGGCTATAAAAATGTGCATACCCTTTGATCCAGCTATAGCACTTCTAGGGCTGTATCCCAAAGAGATCATAAAAATGAGAAAAGGACCCACATGTACACTAATATTTATAGCAACTCTTTTTGTGGTGGTAAAGAATTAGAAATTGAGGGAATGCCTATCAATTGAGGAATGGCTGAACAAGTTGTGGTATATGAATGTAATGGAATACTACTGTACTGTAAGAAATGATGCCCAAATGGACTTCAGAAAAAACCTGGAAAGACTTTTATGGACTGATGCTGAGTGAAGTGAGAAGAACCAGAAGAATATTGTACACAGTAACAGCCATGTTGTACAGTGACTAACATTGATAGACTTAGCCCTTTTCAGCAATGCAAGGATCTAAGACATCTCCAAAGGTCTCATGATGGAAAATGTTATCCACATCTAAAGAAAGAACTATGGAATTTGAATGCAGATCGAGGCATACTATTTGCTATTTTTTTTCTTCTGTTTTGTTTTGTTTCCTCTTTCTGATTGTTCCTCTTCTTGGTTCAAATTCTTTCTTACAGCATCACTAATGTGAAAATATGTTTAATAGGAATATATATGTATATCCTATATCAGATAGAAAGCCATATTGGGGAGGGAGGTAAGAAGTGAGGGGGAGAAATATTTAAAACTCAAAAGCTTATGGAAGTGACTGTTGATAAATCAAAATAAATTAATAAGGGGGTAGCTGGGTGGCACAGTGGATAGAGTACCGGCCCTGAAGCCAGGAGGACCTGAGTTCAAATCTGGCCTCAGACCAAACACTTGACACTTATTAGCTGTGTGACCCTGGGCAAGTCACTTAACCCTAATTGCCTAAAAATAAAAAAAATGTAAAATAAATAAATAAATAAATAAATAGATTTAAAAAAGTAGTACAAAAAAAAAAAAAGAATGAAGGATTCTAGTGAATTGTGGGAGCCAAGATGGCAGAATAAGAATCAAATCACTCTCCCTTATTGATCCTGAAAAACCCAGCAAATACAAACCCAGGAAAAATCCTGGAATGGTGGAGACAGCAGAAAGATGGGATCAACAGGTTTTTAGCTTGTGAGGCTAAGAGGATTAATGGGAATGGTCCCTCTTGCTGTGGCTGAAGGGGACCAGTACAGGACAGGAGGTATACTGACAAGCTAGCAGCATGCCTTGGCATAGCCATAGGAACTGGCAGACACCAACCAGAAGACAGGCGTCCACCAGAGGCTGAGCCTACTAATGTTATAGCACAGCCCTGGGTGAGAAGGTGATGTCCAGTGGCCAGATCACCCCTACCCCCACACCCCACCCCACAAGCTTCAGTGTAACCTTGGGCAAATTCAGGAAAAAAAAAAACTACTTGGCTGCAGCACACACCAGCCACCACCAACAGCTTCAGCTTTGCACCAGGTAAGCTACAGCCTCTACAACCTCCAGCTGCCTGAACCTGGGGCCCCAACACATGAAGCCAGTAACTAGGCCCCCAGCTCCCAGCACAAAAAATGTGAGGCAGTGTCTTCTGTACCCCAAAAGGCAAACACCATGAGCAACAAGCAACATAGAAAAACAAAACCCAGAGATTCTTACTATGGGGACAGGAAAGATCAAAACATAAATTCAGAAGACAGCATTGCCAATATACACACTTCTGAAACCTCAATGTGGAATATGAAATGGTCTTAAGCCCAAAAAGCCTTCTTAAAAGACCTCAAGAAAAGAACAGAACTTAAAAATCAAATTAGAGATATAGAAGAAAAATTGAATAATACATTTAAAAATACAATTGACAAAATAAAAAAATAGTACATTGAAGAAAACAACTCCTTAAAAAGTAAAATTGGAAGGGCAGCTAGGTGGCACAGTTGATAGAGCTCTGGTATTAAAGTCAGGAGGACCTGAGTTCAAATCTGGACTGACACTTGACATTTACTAGCTGTGTGACCTGAGCAACTCCCTTAACCCTAATTGCCTCACCAAAAAGCAAAAAAGAAAGACAGAAAGAAAGAAAGAAAGAAAGAAAGAAAGAAAGAAAGAAAGAAAGAAAGAAAGAAAG